>NC_133799.1:17903713-18173713 GCF_043250625.1 Sebastes fasciatus
GCCAAATATTGCCCACATTTTAGAAAAGCACATGCATGGGTGTTTAGGCCCCCGGAAACCCCCCTCGCTCAGGACCCAGAAAGAGATAATATCTGTTATTCCTGGTATGATTCATTGCCTCCCCCGATCATTGCTCCTGGTTAAGCATACACACGACGCAACATGTTCCAGCTCAAACAAATAATTTTTGCAAAGATCAGACTGTGGCCCTGACCCACATCAATGTGTGTGTTTATTTGTGGGCTTACTTTGCACAATATCCTGTTTGCTCCAACAAACAGTAGTGGGTTGAACCAAACCTGGTGTTTAATCTCTGTTCAATTATTTATTATGATTCGAGAACACTGTTTTATTTGATACGCCCACGTTGAAGTGAGTCATTGATGTGGTGTCGTAAAAAAGTTCACTCACTGATGGAACATGTTCAAGGAAAAAATTACTGATGACAGTGTTTGTTTGTTTGTCTGTGTGTTTAAACCTGCATCTTTGTGTGTTTGACTGAAGGAGAGTGTGTTTGTTTGTGCCTTGTTGGCTCTTGTAAAGCAGGTTCATGTAATTGGTAGGCAGGGCTGTCCACTTTGGGCCAATGCTCCCAGTACATATCAAAGCTGCCTTTATATATTCCCACCATAAAGGGTTCTTCCTGAAGGGCTGAGGTTCTACCCAGAACCATTTGCTTCTGAAGAACCCTTTTTTGAGGAAAGGGTTACAATAAATATACAATTACAATTAAATACTCTCCTGCGAATATTATATGTCTAGGGCTTTTATTGTGAAAGGTAAGAATGGAAGGAGTGGACAGGAGCGATCTGGGTCATGTCTAGAAGGTAACCCGCAAATTGCGAAAACGTGCAATAAGTCTTGCGAGACTCGCTGCCCGATGACCTATCCTAACCTTAACCACAAACTGATTGTGGTTTACCCTCTAGACACGACCACCAATCTGGTCTGCGCTGCCTTTGTCAAGGTTGAAAGGAGTAATACAGTTTGCCGTCTTGGTCCAAACTACGTTGCCTCCGTGTTGTTGTTTCATAAATATAGATGCAACTCAACGTGATTGGTTGAAGCCTTTATTCACGGTCCTGAAAGCTCAGAAAAATATTGTTCTGAAAAAATAAGTATGACACTTTTTTGCCGCTTAATATTCACTTTCTGTGTGAAAGTATTCATGACAAAAAAAAAGTTAAAAAAAATATATTGGCGTGCAAATTAATCGCATGACAAAAAAAGAGTTCTTCAAGGATTGTTGAAAGAATGGGTGTTAAAAGATCCTTCCAGACCACTCCCCCAAAATCTGTCCTTTACCATTTTTCCCATCAAGACCCGCACACTATTTTTTCTACACATTCACACACTTACACAGCTGACTTTACTGTCATCCACATCTCATCTCTTCTTGCAACGTAATTTATGTTTTTGTAAATAAATCAGTTAATTTAATTGTCTGATTTAAAAGTGTCTCTGCTTGTTTTTGTGTAGTCCTGCCATCCATGAGAACTGGTGGAACTGATGAATTCTGTGGTGCAGAACCTCTAAACCTCCTCGCCCAAAGCCTCCGACCCGATGAGGTAGGACAGTCCAGACATCACCTCACATAAAAACACTTACGCACACTTTCTTTTTCTGTCCTCACCCTCTAAGTTTCCTCCTCTGCAATGCCATTTATAGCCAATTAATTCACCAGTGATTCATCTGTAAATATAACTGACCTTATTCATTCGTTTGGTCACTTTTATTTAGCCTGTTGAGTCACCGAGAGCAAATTACAGGATTTACTTCCAGCAGGATGCTACAGTATGACAGCAGCAGAAGTGATGAACACAGAAAGCTGAAAGATGAGCTGCTTCTTGACAGGCCTCAGCTACATTTACAGTACTAGTGCAGTCAGAGCCCGTTCAAAACAAGCCTATTCAGAACGGGCTGAATGTGCGGTCTGTGGTCTTGCTGCTTGCAGCTTTCTCGAGAACCGCTCATACAAACTACTTCACACTCAACACTGCGCTTCCTTGGGTCCTCAGCAATACACCTGCCATGACATAGTTGCGTCATACACCCAAGTCGCAACCACTCACAGTCAGAAACACCGGTGAAATTTAAAACCCAAGATGACAATGGCCAAAATGCAAAACTCGAGGCTTCAAAACAGCAACCAATGGGTGACGTCACTGTGACTATGACTGCTTTTTATATACACTCTATGTTTACACACTGTCACACCGGTGAAATGCAATCTGGTTTGATTCTGCATCACTGCTCGGGTTGACTCCAGGAAAGTGAAGAAGAGTTCGGCTGTAACGTTAGTACATCCAGCAGTGAACTGCAATGAGCCGCAGTCTGCCCGCTACGGACGACATGCTGGAGTCTGCAGAGCCGTGAAGCCCCGACCCCCCCGCTGCTGCACAGAGCGCTGTCGCTTGTTTATCCAGAGTTTATTAATATTGAACATGTCCAAATTGTACCAAATTCAACACTGCATGTCCTTCGGACCCCAGCAATACATCCACCAAATATGAAGTCGATCGAGTCGTTCTCGAGATATGTGAAGGACACACAGACAATCAGAGATTCCATGCTTTATAGTTAGATATATTTGTATAAAGTATAAAGCTGCTACTGATCCAGATCCATCACACAACCTTGATTGTGATTATATAAACAGGTATGACGGAATAAACATCTGCCAAATCTATTTAGCTAATCTCTCCCTTGGGTACTAAGTGCTAACCTTTGACCAACTAGGGAACGATCCAAATCTTCATGATCAACAATGGATGTTGGGACATTTATGAATCTATTTTTGACAACATGCCTGCCGGCAGAGATCATTTCCTTTTTGGTCATAAAATGGTCTGAACACATGTTGTTCCTAGTGGAGCGTCCATGTTGTGTCCCTGTGTCTGCACGTCCCATTTCCCCCTGGGACATGGGGCGTCCCCGGTATAATGACATCACATTTTGATGTTTTCATATACACGTCAGCCACACGTTCATGAATTTACACCTTCAATATAAGAACGAATATTGACTAAATCTGAGGAGAGGTTCAAGTACATGCTGGTGATTTTAGGAGGATTCACATCTGCCAAATCTACACTGTGTCCCCTTTAAAATCTGTTCACCTGTAATTTCTTCCGTTTTCTGCAATTTTCACCCACAGGAGGCGCCAGCGAGCCGGTCAAGGAGAACAGTCGATGAGTCAAAGACCAGTTGCCTGCTCCACTTCCACGCTGACCACCTCTACTACAAGAAGTTTAAGTCCTCTGACGCAGTCCTTGCTCAGGTGACCGCTTCAACTCTGTTCTCATCATTTATCTTGACAAGACATGAAGTTTCATACAAGTTTTCTTAATCTTCTAGTAGTCAAAAGGGTTAACACACACACAGAAAAAAAATCAAATGCCAAATACTACTTATACTTATAGCTGATAAATAGAGGTCACTGAAGTTCAGATACAGTGACCTATTTTTCTGAACACAAAGAAAAGGCTCAAGCCAGAGTGTCACCCCCTCCAGGGTGAGACACTGTGATGCTGCTGATACCTGAGCTGCCTGATGTTTCGGGCCTCTGAGAACACAATGTACTGCGGAGTATTTCCAGTGTAATGAAACATCCAGCAGGAGCATCAAAACCCAACAGGATTTCCTCGGCCATTGGCTGATTTTGCAACTCTGTCCCTAAATACAGCGTCCTGGGTACACGGTGCTGCAATCAAAGTTCACCTGATGTAATGCTAGTGTCATTTGGCACTGGATCAGCGATCCTTCTTATGTTGTCTTGTTTCAAAATAGTGACCGAGGAAAGGGAATTTAAATTTGTTTAATGTTGAATTTCCCCTTATTTTAACTGAACTGACCTAATATGAGCAGTCTGTGATCTCACTTAGGGTCTGTCCTTGTGAAATATTTCAGGATTTTTATATTGATCTTTGATTAGCCGTTTGCTGGACTAAGGCAGGCATTTTGATCATGATTAAAACCTTTCTTTTTTTTGGCAGGTTTTTCTCTAATGACTAAAAGGATAGAGGACAAAAATGTTTTTTGAGGTAGTGAATTATTTACCACTGAGGCATTCAACCGCGACCCCTAACGGGATAAGCGGTTGCAGATGGATGGATGGCATTCAACAAGTAAGGGATAATTCAGGGTGATGCAAGACGCCTCCACTTCAGGTCGGGGTCCACATGCCACAGACAACTGCTGCATCGCACTGAAGGGGTTTATTTCACAACAATGACCTGCACTAGCTGTACATTATCCCGCTTATTACACGGCTACTTACTTAAGAAATCAATAATTTGAAACAAAAACGAGAGTCTGACATCAGAACTGCACTGATGGCAACCGTCTGCTATACAGAAATAACAGACCGTAGAATCAGAGTCGAGTATTCAACAAAGACATGTAATAATACTAAATAAAAGGGCCAAGCTGTTGCTGCAGCGAGGCTGAATAAAGCACCACATGCCAGGGCCTGCACAGGCGCACACAGCTGTCACACGGCAGCAGTAGGGAAGAGGTTCAGAGCCTTCTCTCTGGTGGCACATGGGTCGAAGACATTTGGCCTAATAAAGCTCTGTGCCAGGTGTAAAGGCCTGGCACAGAGCAGCCAGTCCACATCCAAAATGCCGAACTCGAAGCTTCAAAACGGTAGTCCACAAACCAATGGGTGACACTTCTTATCTCGATTATTTATTTCCTTGTTGTGTTGGCTGACTGGCTTTAAACTCAGATTTGAGTGACATACTGGGTTAAAAGCTGCATTGTCTCAGTGCAATAGGAAAGATAACAGTGATTTAAGTGTCTGTGTTGAAGATTCTCTGTCTGAACAATGCATTTGTCATTGGGGTCAGAGGTCATATGAGATGCTCTCCTGATATTGAGTTTAGCCACATACTGATGTGGGAATCCAGTGACATAACTTGAACATAAATACCTCTGTAGCTTCCCCTAAATTAAAACCAATAAACAGTATTTGTCATTACATTCCTTATTTGATACGAAATTATAACATCATAGATTGTTTCATTTTATCTCATTATTTTAGATTCATGTTCTCAGCATCTGATCCAGGTTTTACATCAGTGCTTTTTAAAATTAAATCTTTGTGACCACAGCAAGGTCCGTTATTGAGTAAGAACGCCTGTCCTGAGCTGGTTTCTGTGGCCACGTTGTTATTCTCTCTGGCCTTCCTCCTGCTGTCCATCCTCTCATGACCTCCTCAGATTCTTTCCACCTAAAACAAACTTCTTGTTGTCTCTGGTTCGGAGCCAGATTTGTGTTGCATCAGGACAGAAACTATACCGTAAGTGATGCCGTGATGTAATCTGAGAGTGTAAATAGACAAAATGCTGTTGTCCATCTCCGCTGACCTGGTTTCAGAGTCATATGAGGCGTCTAAGGTGACAAATATTAACATTGATGGAAAATCCCAGTAGGCCTTGCTGTATGTTCGTGTCCTGCTCTATAGACTCAGACCTTCACATGTGACCGGTTTGCACATGCCTCTCTAGACCGGCTGTGCCACCCACGCTGAAAAACACTCACCTCACTTTACAGATTACCTCACGTGGTCCATTTATGAATCATGATCAAAACTCGGTCACGGGTGTTTGAATCTGCATAATGTATCAGAGAGGTGAGGCAGTTCAGGGAGAGTCAAGTACATTGTCAAAAGGATAAGTTGTTAAATCTACTGTGAAATATCAACCCGGTCTAACAGGAAGACGTATAAATAGCACAACATTACACGGACATTCCACGTGTCATGAGGACGCATTTTAGGCTTTTTGCATGTTTTTGTACGCCACACAACAAAACTACGGTAACGCCCACGGTTAGGTTTATGCAACAAAACCACTTAGTTAGGTTTAGGAAAAATGTCATGGTTGCGCTTATAAAAAATACGTACGGAAACAACGAAACATAAGTACAGAAAACATGTCACGAACGTCACAAAATAACATCACTAACGTAACTTGTAAAACAAGACACCGGTCTCGAACACCAGTCTTCTGGTTAAAAGTCCTGTGTTTGTTGGACCCATCCACCTCCCCTCCCGTCCATCATAAGCGGACTTTCTCAGTTTGTATTGTACGTCACTAGCTCTGAGTGTAACATGGTCACGCAGATGCGTTTACGTCGCAGTCATTACAGACTACATGGCGTACAAATGACACGGCAAAAGCAAGAACGGCCTTCTTATTGCACGCTAAGTGCTTTGCGCATTATCGTGGCATTCATCATACGCCTTTTCGTGCGAACAGGCTGGAAATACTGTTTTGTGATTGTCAAAACCTTCAATTTATTGCCTTCTGAAGCTACGGTGGCCCTGAAAACTATTGCTATTGAGTGTTTTCTCACATAAATGTGTGTTTCTCAGGTCGCCTCCTACATGCAAGCTGTGAACGACATCTACGACAAGGTGGATTTTGATGGAGTCAAGCTGATCAACTTTAAACTGAAATCCCTCAAAGTAAGATCCTTCAAACAACAACAACACAATTGTGCCACATCTTAGAGTGACACAATGATAACTTTAGTAACTAGTAATCCTTAATGCATCAGTCTCAGATGGTGTCTGTATGTCTTTTTCTACCAGTGAGAGTCAAACAGGGACTCTCAGCCTCAAAATGATTTCAAATGACTGAAATATTATGCTAACTTTCTCTTAGCTGTGGAGGAAGTAGCCTATAATTGTTTGTATTCTTATAAGTCAAATGAGCTCCTTGTCCCGTCTCCATCCAGATGGATAAGGAGGAGGACAAAGACGATCCTCTGAACCCCCTGTACATCGGGCCTGAGAAACTATTGAGTCTGTACTCTGAGAAGAACTGGGGCAACTTCTGTCTGTCCTACCTGCTCACTAACAGAGACTACAGCGGAGTGCTGGGGCTCGCCTGGGAGGGCAAAGCTGGTGAGTTGGTCTCACTATGTACGTAAGTAACACACTTACTGTACATGTAGGCTGCAGTGATTTGCATATTTGCCTCAGAGCACAGAAGTCCAAAAATCAGTAAAGACGTGTAGCTGGTATTAGGGTCCTGTCTAGAAGGTAACAAGCAAATTGTGAAACTCGCGAAATGGTTAAGGTTAGGCATTAACCTCCACTGTTTAAGGTTAGAAGAAGGCAGCAAGTCTCGCAAGTATTTTTGCAAGTTTGTGCAATTTGCAGGTTACCTTGTAGACACAACCAGGGATGAGGAATACTTTACTTTACCATTACTTTATTTCGCTTGGAGGAAGAAGCCATAAAACAGCAGGTTGATTAAGAAAAGTAGTCACACACTTGAACGGCTCTCTTTTTATTTTATTACTTTGTAAAGCTTTGTAAAAACACTATATAGCTTGTGATACAGAGTATGGTCTGTCATGAAAAGTGAAATCATGTTTTGCTGCTCTGCCGCTCCGTGTGAATCTCTGCATGAATCTCTGTTGATCTATCAAATCGCATTTCCTTCTCTGGCCTCCCTGGTCTTCATGTAACACAAGCTCGCCAGAGGCCACGTTCCTACACACACTCACAGTTTACAGATCAGTGTGAATGATCTGACCCGTGACGGAGGTGATCCAGGGTGATTGGTTTGGATTGACAGGTTTTTTTGCGTAAAGCAGGTGTAAAAACCGGTGCAACTGCACACTACGTGTCTAGTTCATTAGTCGGGTCAATTAAGGAGTTACAACAGATGTGCACATTGTATGTCAGCCTCTGTTGGTTTTCCTGCATCAAATGATGTTGTGGCACTCAGAGTTGCAGGACTTAAACAGCCCGTATTTCAGGCCTTTCATACGAGCAGTGTTTTGGTTTGAGAGCACAAAAGCAAAACGTGAGCGAACTCGTCAATTAACAATCCCAGTGATTTGCATGTTAAGCTGCTGCTGTCAGGCTGAAATTATTCGTAAACGCCAAGAAGAGACGACATTATGGACATGTTTCATTATTTCTTTTCATTCTAATTATATTATTTACAGACAAAACCTATATGACATATCACATTTACAAAAAAAATAGACAAATGAGAAAACAAATTAAAAAAAAACATACCACACCCTTTCACTGAGATTGAAGCAATAAAAAAAAGAATTTCTCCTTTAAAAGTAATAATTTGCATCAGGCTGTTATGAACTCACTTTTCGGTTCTTCTATAATGTAACAGGATTATAATTCAGTGAAGTCATAAAATCTTTCTCTTTAGCATATTGTTACAAAATACCAGTTAAACTCACAATGCAGTGTTACTGAACCAGGGTTATTATAGTAAACTAATACCTAAACTAAAATGAAAATAAGCAGTGAAATATATTGTTAGTAAATTTAAACTAACTAAAAACTATATACTTTAAGAAAAAATAAACTGAAACGATATTGCCTGAGTAAAAACTAATAAAAATATTAAATTATTATAATATTATATTAAATATAATTTATTTAAGTTTTAGTTTTTTAGCTATAATAAATCACTACCTAAAAAAGGAGACGGCATGAATTTCCGTCAACTCTCGTGACGTTGAACCACAGAAACGGAACGGACTCGGCCTTCCAGGAGATCGGACATTAAAGTAGAACGAAGATTATACATTAAACATTATGGACATTCCTACACAGTTCTCCAACCATGTATTTTGTATGTATATCTAGCTACATACTTCTATACCTGGCCCAACAAAAACAAACGAATACTAAACATATAAAAACTAAACCTTTTTGGAAAAACTGAAACTAAACTAAAACTAACAAACACACTCTGGAAACTATCTAAAACTAAAATCGAAAAGTCAAAACTATCATAACCTTGTACTGAATTTGATATTAACTCTTAATGATATCTGACTTTTTCTTACAAAACAACGAACAGAATCTGCTTTAAGAGAAAAATCGCAAACTTCCAATCACTGTTTAACTTTTATTACATTACAGGTCAATGACCTAAATACACTAATTCACTAGAACATAACTAATCAGCCACAACTCTGAGCTCTGGTGAATGTTAGGATTGTTGTGGTAGGAGGTTCTTCCTGCTCGTCTCTATGACATTCACTCAGACGCAGCTTTCGATTGGCTAAACTGAGGGGCGTGAAAGCAGACCACCACAATGACATGAACCTTTGACACACACACACACATGCACGCCACTCCCAGACATCTTAGTGAGGATTTCTGACTGCATTCCTCAGCTTGATCGCCATGGTGACGTCTCACGTGAGCCACACACACACACACACACACACACACACATTCATAGTGGCGGTGACATTGTTGTGACTATTCCAGTCTCATGTGATCGCCCTGAAGGGTATAAACGTGGATAATGTTTGACCTCCAGAAACAGATACGCTCAACCTCAGTGTTTCCATAACCCACATTCACCAGTTTATTACTGGTGTTGGGACATACGAGGCCCATTAACCATAAAGAGACCGTAAACTCAAAGACCACAATGCCACTACAGCTTACAGCACGCACACACACACAGACATAGACACATGCTCACACACAGCCGCCAACAATCACTTGGACCTCCTCCTCTGACCTCTGAGAGTCGTGTGTTCATACGTCAGCGGAGGTCGAGGCGTTCAGGGTCTAAACGTCTCGTGCCACTCAAGCTTTCGCACCAGTACCATCCCTTCCTCTCCTGGGACTAATTGAGGAACAAATAGTAAATTTCCACACAATAATTTCGGCGTTGTTGTGGATGTTTGGTTTATTTTTTAGCTTAATGATCTTTTTGGGAGTACAAACTCATAAAGACTAAAATAACACCATAAATGTATATCCTTGACATGTTGATTTTTAACCTTCCATTGTTGCCCTTGGGACGCCTCCACTACTATGTCTTTCACTGCCTGCTAGCAGGATGGAAAGTTACATGAATATGAACATATAATAGATGTTTGAATAGATCAGACTCTCTACTTTCTGTCGATTGTGGTCATTTCTGTCGTAAAAAAAATAATCCAGGCAGAGTATAACCTTAAAAATATGGCGTCTCCCAGTCCCTACCCATATACCACAGAATATAAGTCCAACAATTAAAGGAGCAGTGTGTAACATTTCGGGGGATCTATTGGCAGAAATGGAATATAAAATTAATAAGTATGTTTTCTTTAGTGTATAATCACCTGATAATAAGAACAGTCGTGTTTTCGTTAGATTAGAATGAGACGTTTATATCTACATAGGGAGCGGGTCCTCTCTCCACGGTGTCCACCATGTTGTACCGCCATGTTTCTACAGTAGGACAGAACGGACAAACCAAACACTGTTAACTTTTCCTGCTTGGGTCGGAGTCGCTCCCGTCGCCGCCACTCTCTCTCTCTTGCTTCACCACTCACTTCCCACGTACACACACACACACTCTACTCACTGGCTCTGCTCCAAATGGCTCTAGCGAGGAACATACGCTCGTTTTCGCGTCAGCCACCGTAGCTCTCCAACACGCTTGGCACACGGAAGAGGCTTCAGTTGGTTGCAATCTATTCACTTCACCGCTAGATACCGCCAGATCTTACACACTGGACCTTTTAAAGCATATAAACATGTTCTAGTAGAAACCCAAAATACAAGGATGAACTTGGAAATGAGCATGATATGTCCCCTTTAACCTTCCACTGTTCTCATGGGACGCGACTACTACGCGGGGCTGGACTGGGACAAAGTATCGTCCCCGGCATTTTGGCCCAGAGTGGCCAACCACAATCGATCACACACCACCCATCTTCGGGATACCCTATACTGTATGTATACCAACAATACTACTCCATAAAAACACTGAAGCTAAAGTACATCTATAAATAACTTATGTTAAATTCTAAAATAGTTATATATTTCCTTTTCTCTTTTGTATAATTGTGAACCCTGTCCACATGCAGCTTATTGTCCCCTGCCTATTTTTCCAGACTGTGCTGAATTAGTTCCTCATTAAGGGAGGTTATTTAAGAGAATGTGAATCTCTGTATTGTTTGGCTCTGATGAAGACGCGCCTGGCTGGCGTCGAAACATTAGTCCTCTAATAAAGTTGGTTGCCTTAAATATCCGTGTGCTCCAGTATACTTTTGACCAAAAATCTCTGAAGTCTCTGCCGATACATGATTGCCATACTCTGAGAGCCCTGGACAGGCCTGTTGAAGCGTGTTACTGTGAAGCCTTTTCCTTCATTATAAAACTATAAAGTTATTTGCCAAGCGGTCCATTGTAAACATCCATTTGATTTTGTAGTGGTACTTCAGGTCCAATAATGATTATGATACACTTTTATGGTTTAGATTTAAGTTGGAGAATTAATTGCCTGATTTAATCTGTCTGATCAATATTCTCGTTAAGCGTGAGTCAAATGTTATCACACCTGATATCAACGACAGCAAAAACACAAAAAATAAGGTTGAATAAGAAGACCTGTGATGCATTCCAGCAAGTCTGTTATTTGTATTCACGCAACAAAATGGTCAAATTTGGTCTCACAATACAGCAAGAAAATCCTATTGAGATTTGCAACGTGAAGGTCAATGAACTCTGGAGACAAAGAGAGCAGTGATGGGAAGTCATCGGATGATGTTACATTATTTACAATACTTTTGATAGACGTCCAGAAAACATCCATTGTACTTCTCTGGGAACTTTGGTCAGTGTTATTAGAGGTCAAATCGCTCGCTGTGTCTGTTTTTGTTGTTAAAGTGTTATTCGGACACCCGGACTCCCCCCCGCTTGTTTATCCAAGGAAAGACTGCCCCTTTACTATTGTTTGTGTGCTCATATTAAACCGTGTGAAAGAGTGTGTGTCTATGATGTTAATTGATACCAAATATTCCTTGAGGCGGGTGCTATGTGTGTCTTAGTGTGTGTGTTTGCTTGTTTCCCCCTGATGGTGAGTGTGTGGCATTAAGTGATCCGGAGGGTCGCTTGTGTTTTTCCAACGAGCTAATAATAGGAGTCTTTCATTGCGGCTCTTTTCTGTGGCGAAGACGAGAGGGAGGAGGGGACACAAATCCGCAGCCCCTTTCTGCTCGCGCTGCCAAAAACCACAGCGCAGCCCTCCAAAGTAAGCTCTTTCTAGGAAACCCGGCTCCTTGAATAGCCCACCAGGGAGGCCATTTTAGGTCAAAAGCTGGGAATCCGCGGAGAAATGCATCCAGAATTCTTGATTAACATGGCTGAGGGGGTCTGTCCTGACAGTTTGTTGATATGAAACTGTTGACTTTATACTTTTGGCGGTGATGAGTACAATTAATAAAGACAATTCCTTTAGAGTTTTCCTCTAAAGCTAAAAAAATAATCAATGTGCTTTCTCATTTCTGGTAAAAGCCATCATGTGACATCAAACATCAAGGGATCAAATAAAGTCTCAGCTTACTCTATTGTCACTGGCAGCCTCCTTCACCTGACATATGACGGTAGAGTAACCGGCTTGTCTTTGCTCCTCACCCCTACAGTACCTTCATTGTTTCTACAACAGCACAGATAAAGGGGCACTTTTGTTTTTGTTTTTCAACCTCTAACTGTCCCTCGCCGTTCCTGGACGTCACACTTACGCCCACTGCGTACAAAAACACGAGATCCAGATGCCCGTGACTGGTTCCCACAGTGCTCAGTAACACCTAGTGAACTCGGATTTCTCTGAAACAGGCGCTAAATATCTTTAACAGACGTGCACCTCACGAGCCTCTCCCATCTAAATGGTGCTGCTGACAACATTGTGTAAGAGATGTTACATAAAATTCACGTGAGTGCAACCTGAACCACACATGGAGGGAACCAATGGAGAGAGAGGTTGGACACATGGAGATTACTCCCAAGGCAGCTGGTTGAAAGACTTGGTGGCAATAAGTGCTGAGGAAACAATGATGGACGAGGAATATCGAATATCAATATTGAAAAGATACCTTTTCAAATCTCCTTAAAGGGAGATTTGTCAAGTATGTTATACTCTTATCAACATGGGAGTAGGCAAATATGCTGCTTTATGCAAATGTATGTATATATGTATTATTGGAAACCAATTAACAACACAAAACAATGACAAATATTGTCCAGAAACCCTCACAGGTACTGCATTTAGCATAACAAATATGCTCAAATCATAACATGGCAAACTCAACAGGCAACAACAGCTGTCAGTGTGTCAGTGTGCTGACTTGACTATGACTTGCCCCAAACTGCATGTGATTATCATAAAGTGGGCATGTCTGTAAAGAGGAGACTTGTGGGTACCCATAGAACCCATTTTCATTCACATATCTTGAGGTCAGAGGTCAAGAGACCCCTTTGAAAATAGCCATGACAGTTTTTCCTTGCCAAAATTTAGCATAACTTGATAGCGTTATTTAACCTCCTTTGAGACGAGCTAGCTAGCTATAACATGGTTGGTACCAGTCTCTCTGAGGAACCTTATCATAGGTGCCCAGTTTGACCAATGGGAATAGTTCCTGTAAAAGCTGTCCTCTGGCTGGACAGCTGAAACAGGATGTCACATCCCAACCACGCATCCATGTGAACGTGGCCAGCTGTTTGTAATTGTGGGAATAGCTTTCAGGGACGTTACGTAAAACCCAACAGCAGATTGAGACCATTGGAGGCCTAATGGCTGAGCAGGCTTTGATGTGAAACGAGAGAAGTTCAGCAGGTCTGTTGGTCTGTCTGTCTCCCCGACAAGGGGCCTCAGAGGTCGATAACGCTTCAGCTAAAAATTGTTGGTTTAAGGTATTTCCAGTAGCACAAGGTCAGTTATGCAACCAAAGTGTATTGCAAAGTGAAATGCAAATGTTTACATTGGGTCTGACAAACTCTTCACAAACTTTTTATGTGTGCCCTTCAGGTAACTGGGGAGGAATATGTTCCAAGGAGACTACCCTGCGTAATGGCCGGACCTCCACCCTGAACACCGGTCTGGTCACCATTCAGAACTACGGACGATTCCTGCCTCGTCCACACGTCCAGCTGACCCTCGCTCACGAGCTCGGCCACAGCCTGGGATCACCGGTCAGTCGCCGTCACCAACTTTACAAAACATTAACAACATCTGTCTGATAGTGAATGAAGAGGGGGGTCTTCAAAAAGTGGCTCAATCAAACCAACCACTCATGCCTACACTGAATATTAACACTCAATTTATCCCATGACATTCCCCTGATAATGTGAACTTTAAGGATACTTTTTGTGCCCTACATAGATAGGAAGTTTAGTATAAACAGTTGCAGATAGCTGTCTGAAATCACTGAAGTTGCACAATGTAGAGTCTGTTTTAGGGTGGAATTTCCCTTTAAATTATTGGTCATTAATAGTGGTTTGCAGAGATATTACTAATAAGGTAATAGCATATGTAAAAAAGCCAAACTTGTGTCCCTTTGTGGATATTTTAGCAGACATTTAAACGTTCCATAGCAGGATATTGATTAATAACATTAAAGAGGACCTATTATGCTTTTCTGCTTTCCGCCTTTCATTTAGTGTGTTATATAGTTTTTTGTGCATGTAGAAGGTCTGCAAGTTACAAAGTCCGCCCCAAAGGGAGTTACACTCCCCCACAGTAACACTGCTCCTGAACTGCCTGAAACGCCTCGCCTGAAGTCCCGTCTTTTCTTCCGTAACTTAATGATGTCACCAAGTTATACATTTGCATAATACCTGCTTAGCGGCTAGTTTGGCATACCCTCAATCAAAGCTACTTAGAGTGGAGCTGGAGCGAAGTCCGAAGAGTTTGGTTCGGTTGACCAATCACAGAAGAGTGGTCCAGCTGACCAATCGGAGCAGACTTTGGGGGGCGGGCAGGAGGTCAAACAGAGCGTTTCAGACAGAGGGTGAAAAGAGGTGCTGCAGCACAGCCAGTATGAGAATTAATAGAGCATTTTTTTTAACATGTAAACATTCTGGTAGAAAACCCAAAATACAAGTATGAGCCTGAAAATGAGCATTATAGGTCCTCTTTAACTATGGTCGCATTGCAAAGTGTTCCAGTTGCAGGATCCTGTTAGTGTGAGAATTTGTTTTATCGACTGGCTTGCTGTGATTTTCTATCATAACATGTCTGTGTTAAAGGTCTAAGCTTAGACTACTACAATGAGCTGTTACCCTGAACCCCTTTTGGTGCCCCAGTGAACCGAGGATTCAAACACTTTCTAGTCTAACATGAGACTGCGTGGGTTGCGTCTTGAATGATAATTCAACATGGCAAATCCCCCCTGATTCAAAGAGACTAACCTTAGACTTAGACTTCCCTTACATGTTCTCACTGGGCATACATGGCTGTTTGCGCCGAACCGCAACAAATTGCCTGTGAATGATTCACTTATGTGGGCATTAGAGACCTTGGCCTGTATTGACTGGTTTATTTCATAGCGACTCTTGGCTCAGCCTCACTGGATAATCTGAAATAAGAGGAGAGGGAGGATCTCTGATTTCCCTCTTTTCTGTTTATTTTCATTTACAACCTCTGCTCCCAGCTTAACAGCACACACAGTTTACGTGTGTATACACACACACAGAAATGCACACGCCTCTCTCCATGTGTGACGGCTGCTAACACCTGCAACCTTTCTCCCACTGCCCAAAATGCCAGCCGCGTTTTTCACCCGGCCCTCTGCTATTCACACCTCCACAGACCAAAGAGTCTTCTGGGGGCGTTCCTGAGCAGATTAGTTCTGCTATGTCGGACGCTGCGGGATTTTAGAAGATAAACTACTGTAAATTCTGGTGTCCCCGGCTCCTGTGACAGGCATGTCTCATTGTTTCCAGGCCGGACAGGCTGGAGGAAGCACATGAGGAAATCTCTCGCACGGGGCTTCATCTGAGACTTGTAGCGATCACGTTGGAGGAGAGAGAGGGGTGGGCAGAGTGAATTCTGGGTAAAGAGCTGCTTTGGCCTTTGGCCTACTTCCCTTTAAACCAGATACTGTATTGCATACAGTGGCTTTCAGAGCTGTGTGCTGCGGATCAATTTTCTGCTCAGGCGAAAGATACAATCAAAATATAGTAAATAGAAATATATAATTCTGTGTTGTCCTGCTCCTTCCTACCATTTTGATTTTTTTTACAATTGGTTGCTACATTTCATGCTCTTAACCCTTAATTAGATAAGAAACTAACAATTATGTTTTAATTTAATAATGCAACAATATACCGGTATTGACGATAACCGTGATATTTAAACATAAAATATTGATATCATGTTAATAATACACATATTATAATATTGTGTAAATAATCCAGCGCCTCTTAAATCATTTTATATATACAATTATGATTACAGACTCTCTCTCCACCTCCCTACACTCGTATTTTGAGTGTAATTAACTTGCACAAAAAAATATGCAGAATAAACAATGAATTTGACTGATAGCATAATCGGTTGTTTTTTTTCAAATCTTCTTTAAATATTGCGAAAATATCATTATCGTGAATTCTATTGGCCATGATAATCGTGTAGCGAAAATCTGATAATGTGACGGCCCTAGTTTTGACTAAAAAATGTTAGAAAATAGTGAAAAGTTCCAACGTGAACCCTTCAAATGTCTGACCAACAGTCCAAAACCTCAAGATATTCATAGTATTATCATATATGACAAATAAAAGCAGCAAATTCTCTCCCGGGAGTAGCTGGAACCAGATAATGTTTAGTATTTTTGCTTGAAAAAAAATCACTGGAACAATTAATCAATTGTCAAAATAGTTGCCAATTATGTTTGACTAATCAGTTAATCGACTAATTGTCTCAGCTCTACTTGAAATGTATAAATAGTTTAAACAAACAGAATCAAGATAAATGCACAACACAAAATACAGAACAGTGATTACCAGAGGTGGGACCAAGTCATTGTTTTGCAAGTCACAAGTAAGTCTCAAGTGTTTGCAAGTCAAGACTGACGAGTCCTAAACTTAGAGTTTCCAGTCTCCATCTGTCATTTTTGTCCCACGCATTTTGCATACTGCAATTTGTTGTTTGTTGAACGCCGCATAGTTTTTGTACGTGAAAGAAATTATATTTGGTATAATTTTTTCCAACTGGCGATCAGTAACGTATCTTTAGTTTTTCATGGTTCTCTCCTGCAACTTGATTGGATGATGTCGGATTGATTCAAACAAAGTGGATCTGAGGAATTAAGTGTCGACTTGCTGGGAATGAAAAGAGTTAACGTTAGTTGATTCAGGAAATGAAGGGAAATTAATTGGGTTTGTGGCACATTTTTTAAATAACGTACTTTTTTAATCTTTGGGCTTGGGGGAAGGTATCAAGTATTTAAATCAAAAGGCTCAAATCCAACTGAAGTCACGAGTCATTGGTGTCTAATTTGAGTCCACACCTCTGGTAATTACTAGCCACAAAGTCAGATTTAGAGAAGACTTGACTGAACTTGTTTCCCTCCGAGACCAAAAAGCTTTACAGTCACAACATTTATCGTTTTTCTTGATGGGTTGTTTATGTTAAAGTTGAATCTAGGTTATGTCTGCGGTGACAGTATCTGTAAAACCACTAGCAGGTGTTTAAGAAGTAAACAGGAAGGACAGGAAATGTGCAAAATTGACAGAGTACACTACTGATATACACTCTTACAGTACTTGGCTGCTGTTCTTTTTTTGCACTGCTTGCCACGTTTTTTGTTGTGACTGCAGCGTTAAATTTAAATCCCTATATGATACCAAATGAACCCAAAAAAAATAACAAAACAAAGATAAGTGTACTATTCTTTTGAAACCACACCAACATGTGCTGGGACATGCAGTTCTGTTAGTGTTAACCCCAGAGCAGCAGACACTGACAGCTATAGTGCAAACTATAAAACTACATCCATTAAACTGATCAAGAACAGATGCAGAAATACCCGCATCAAAACACGATCCATGTTAAATTCAAGTCTTTCCCGCCCCCTGGTCTATAATTCACCCGTGAGTTTGACATCCAGAGAACATGAGTTGCAGAAACTGTTCCACAAACATCTCTGATCAAAGCAGGAGGAGCTTTCTGTTGTGTTTCTCGGTGTCCCGACATTCCTCTGTCTGTTGCTTCATGGCCATCAGATACAAGGGACATCTTTTGACTGCATAAAGGATATGTTTATATAACAAAGATAACTTTAACTGCCAGGCTCAGTTTTCAAGCTAGAGTGAAGGTATTGGGATCATACGAAATTAGAAAACCAAAGAATCCAGTGGTACCAACCATGTCATGCTAGCTTGTCGGGAAGAATGCTAAATAACGCTACAAATTTGGCGAGAAAAACTAGCATAGCGACTTTCAAAGGGGTCCCTTGACCTCTGACCTCAACATATGCGAATGAAAATGGGTTCTCTGGGTACCCATTAGAGACTTTACAGACATGCCCACTTTAAGATAATCACATGCAGTTTTGGGGCAAAAAACATGCAGTTTTTTTAATGCATTTTAAATGTGTTATTTTCGCCTATTCTAAAAATGGTGTGTTTGAATATTTCTGCATACTGGGGTTCCTAAACAGTCTTGGAATCGCATAAAGAGATAAATTAGAGAATAAAGATTGACAATAAGGGGATTTCCGAGCAGTTTACAGGACAGAAGTGTTCGCCATCCAATCGCTGAAAAATGCAATGCTTGCAGAAATGTCAAAAGTTTTTGATACTAAAACACAGCATGGCTTTTTCCATGGAGTTCCTCAAGGTCTTGGTGTCTTAATCTGGTATTTTGGAGGGATTTTTGATAATTTTTATCAATTCTCAAGTGGTATAAAATGGTTAAATTTTGCAACAAATCCTTGTAACGAATGATATCAACCCAAACATTGCTGCAACAATTTATGAGACCTAATAGAGCATGGGGATGGCCATCACAAACTTCTGTCATAATGTTCTTTTGCCCATTCGGAACTGTCCGTGGGCTGCACTGAAAACATTTTTACTGTCTGCGATGATGGCCTATAACAAGGATGGAGACAAATGTTTCATCTTGGTTACATCATTTGTTTCCCCCCGCTGTTTCTGTCCACGGCTGAGTACTTTTAATGGAAAATGTCCAAATAACTGCTTATTCCATTTGCTCAGTGTGTAAAAATATAATATATCCAGAAAAAAACATGTTCATTTCTGGTGTTCTGTCTTTGTTCCAGCACGACGAGGGCTCAAACTGCGGAAACCTCGGCTCCAGCGGCGGCAAAGGCAGGTACCTGATGTTCCCTCACGCCACAGACGAGGTTCGCGAAAACAACGAGAAGTTCTCGCCCTGCAGCATCGAACACATCAGCAAGACCCTGAAGCTGAAGAAGGACGACTGTTTTGTGGGTGAGGAAGAAAAGATCAGACAGTGTTCACCAGCGGGTTGCTTGCTGAGTCAGGGGTCAAACATTTACACTGTGTATCAGTCACTGTAAATAACTGTGAACTGTGTTTACTTGTGTGTGTTTATCTGCTTGTCTGTTCTTTCTGGCCAGTCAGTGATCAGCCCATCTGTGGAAACCAGATTGTCGAGGAAGGCGAGGAGTGTGATGTCGGTCACAACGAGACAGACCTCTGCTGCTTCAGCGCTAAACAGCATGTAGGAATCCAGTGTCTTCTCAAGTCTGGTAAAACCTGCAGGTACACAGACCAGCAGAGTCAGCATAAAAGCTTTACACATTTCTAGTTTTCAGGAGAATTTGAAGCAGCACACCATATTCATCTTTGTTGATGTTCTATCTCCTAGGTGAGTCGTTGTTTTATTTATAAATGGCTCTTTGTGTGTGGTGCTTTCTCTCAGTCCAAGTCAGGGCCTGTGCTGCGGTCAGGATTGTGAGTTCAAGCCGGCGGGTGAGACCTGCGATGAAGAGACAGACTGTCAGAGAGAAGGCATGTGTTCAGGCCTCTCCCCGCTCTGCTCCGAGCCGAGCGCAAAGGAAAACCTCACAGTGTGCAGTCAGGGCACGCGTGTCTGCATGAACGGGGTGAGGCCACAACATCCACCGCACATCACCCCTGTGATTCAATATGCTTCGACTATATTGCCCAACAAAGTGTGAAAGTGTACAGCGATGTTGCAAAGCTGGTCCAGAAAAGAAAAAAAAAGTGATTATCTATGTTTTGGAGTTTATTCTTGACTCTGAAAACAATCTCACCTTAAGGCCCATTTAGTAACTATTCTGGAGCTTTCAATGTACCAATAGTCATGTTCGTTGTTTAAGTTCATTTTGATATTTTTCGGGGAGTGGCTATGGAGGGAGGCCTGAAGGGACAGACTGGCAGTGTTGCCGACTTAGTGACTTTCTCTCTAGATTTAGTGACCTTTGGAGCTAGTGCTGCTAGCTACTTTCATTGGAAAAGAGTTGCAACACTAAGCTGGGTTTTTTGGTTGGATAATTTTTCAAATCTAGCGTACTCTTGCTAATTTCTCAAAATCACCTACCCTAACTTTAAAGGGACTGTTCGTAAGAATCAGAAATGCTTGTTAACAGCGACACTTGTGGCCGTTAAGTCAACGAAAGTCAGCATCGGGCTCGCGCTTGCTCGCTTTAAATAGACATGAACGAGCATCGCTCAAAACAGTGAGGCGACACACGTCAGCTAAAACCACAATATCACTCTATATTTCACCTGCTTGGCAGTAATGTTAGCTGACCAGACGAAGGTCTCTCCATGAATCACTGCTGATCCTAGCGTTGGCTTTTCCTGCTTCAGCCTCCCGACCGCGGTCGGAGGGAGACACCGGCACCCGGTCGGAGACGATAACGTTTCTCACTGCGGAGCCCCGTCACTGAGCGGAGCCCCGTCACTTCACAAGACACGGGAAACCTCTGTTGGTCTGGAGGAGCTGCAGCAGTTATTTCTGCACAAACGTCCACTGTACATTCACTAGATATTCTCAGAGCTACGAAGTCTTCTGCAGTGTGTAGTGTGCACGCATGCAGGTGAGGTGGAGCGAGCTGAGTGAAGGCAAGCAGGCAGAGGAGCAGAGTACAGCAGAGACTCCGGCCCTGGAGACCAAAACTACGGTCTCCTCCGCGTCCTCCGACCGCGGCCAACACTGTTTTGCAAGACGGGCTTCACTAGATATAACACGCCAGTGCATATGCGCGCTCGCGTGTGGCTACACTGTGCAACACAGTGTATTCCAACCTGTATCACCTGCTTTCAAATATGTTTCGCAAAAATGTTAAGAATACATGATTTGTAGTTAAACACACTTCACAACCAGACAGATATCATTAATTAGAAATAAATTCTATCTATTCATAGATTATTGTTTATATGATATTGCAAAACTGATTCAGTGCTTCCTGTTTATATATCAGCTAACACAACGAACATCTTGATTCAATCAGATGTTCCACTGTCCAATAAGTGTGTTCACAATCCACTTTATTTGTAAACAAATGCACCATTGCAACACAACATTACTAAGAAAAGATCTGATGTAATCCTGGTTACTAAGAAAAGATCTGATCTAACCCAGGTTACCACATTGACCAGAATTCCTCCACCGTTAAAAGGGCGTTTAACGATGTCCTCCTGAGAGGCGAGGAATTTATTCCAGCTGTGAATGTTATTCTTGATATATTACTCTCCAGAGGTGCTAAGTGTGCTAACTTCTGAAGATCTCATCCAGCAACATCGATCATAACAACTGGAAAAGTAAAGGAATCTAATGATGCAAGATAAAAAATGAAGGTTTTAGTTATAGTGCTCAAATTAATCAAATTATTTCAGCCGACTCACTTTCGACTAAATGCTCAAATCCTTCTAAGAATCAAATGAACAGAAAACAGGAAAGCTGACTCACTCTGTACAAATAAACAGAGTTAAAGCCTCATTTTGGTTCAGTTCTTCAAAGAAACTTTATATTTATGTCAGCCTTTTGAAGAAAATAAAGTGTGTAAAGCTGGGGGGCGGTACCGATTCCCCAGATTTCAGCTGATTGGGAAGAAGCCTGAGAACCAGTTCCCAACAAATAAAGACATATTTATTTTGGGAAACAAATCTCACAAGTGCCTTCACTCTGAAAAAAAGGCCTCTTTAATAATAATGAAAAATGCCTCTTTGATTATAAAGAAATGTGTATGAAGATAAAACAATAAAATAAGGAAACAAAATAAAGCCTGCAGGCGTTATTTTATTGTTAGGCTTGTTCAGCTATTATCTCTTGCACAAATAGCACTAAGCTCTGCCCTGATGCAGGTAACCTATAGTGGAAAGGTGTTCTTTAATATTCACTCCAGCTAGGTTTCAGAAAATCACCCTCAATCAGAAAAGTTAAAACGGCAAAGAAGTCTCAAAGAGGCCTAGGGACCAGAGTTTCTGGCTGACAATATGTGCTAAAATGAGGTCTGCGTTATATCAGAGAAGGATCAGAGTGTCCTGGGTGTGTCATTCTTCACCTCTTTTAAGCCCTGAAGAAAGAGCGTCGTCTCGCTCTGATTGGCCAGGAAGAATAATGCACCAAGCTGCTCTCAGTTATTGATTAGGAGCCACAATTCCCACACCCTGTGCAACAGTTGATCTGAATAACCTCCAATCAACTGAAAGGGAAACAGGTGACATTCGAACCGAATTCGGAAAAGGGACATGACAGCAAGTACCGGAGAATAATTGGCTGCTACGAAGCCTCATGTGTGAAGCAAATTACTCACATTACAAAAGATTAAACTGTCAAGAATGTGTTCCCAAAGACTGAGTAAATAACAAACAATAATAACAATGAACAATAATTTATGTAATTGTTCAGTAAAATGCAAAATAAACAAACCCAGATGTAATATTAGGAAACAGAAGGAAAAATACAGCAAGATTTGAGAGAATTTTTTTTCTGATTAACGTTTTAACAAGCAACTTACTGTTAACGAGTAACCAGATACCTTTTTCCCACCAAAATTAGCTTGATTATGCGTTGTTATTTTTTTAAATACAGAAAAACCTGCTAAAAATAGGCAATAGACTCCTTACCCGTTGTGAATATGCCGTGCCGTTGCACTGGCCTTTCTGGGGGGTTTTCCCGGTGCGTCAGGTTCATCGTCACGGACATGGTTTGTAAACAGTGAAAATGTTACGGTGGTTATTTCTTTTTTTCTATCTGTTAATTATTCAGTCTCTCTTTCAAACTCTCAAACCAGAGTTGGAACAGTAGAAAAATGAGGGGGCGGGGGGGTTTCTACAGCATCGCACCGGAAAAGGGGCGACAATTAGCATGTCCATTTCATGTTATCCGATCGGCGCCGTGACCATACCAGAGACTACTACAGAGTAATTTGTCCCGGGAATGAATGCCGATTTTAACCTTCCCACTGAAGACAAAAGCCAGATGTTAGTGGGGTTTTTTGTCCAGTGGGAAAGAGGCTTCATTCACCTGTGTGTGGTCAGAAAGAGCTTTGTGGCACCTTTAACCACATCAAACAGTGATGTCACGCTGTACCGACACACCCTGAGGTACGCTTCTACATCAGAACTGGGAGCGGATGCATGGAACTGTATACTTAGTACTTTTACCTATATTTGCTCTATCTTCAAGATTTTTCTGAGGTTTTTTATGGACCTAAGCTTAACTTTATCCAGAACCAGGGATGTTTAAACTTAACCTTAATGAGCGTCTCTGTTTCTCTGTGCAGATCTGTGTCGAGTCGGTGTGTGTGAAGCACAGTCTGCAGCAGTGTGACTGTCCAGGAGACTCCATGAAGGAGAAATGCCACATGTGCTGCCAGCAGCCCGGTAACTACAGGCCTGCGATGTGTCCTCCACCACCGAGGAATGTGTTTACGCTTTGTGTCCCAACACGTCACCCTGTGTCAATTTGTACTGAGGTTACTTTATTGTTTTCCGTCGGATGACCTAAATACTATCACACCAGACACCATCTGACACGATGGTCCCTGTACAAACTATAACAGGTGTTTTGTTTTGAATCACATTTTTCAGTTGTTGTCCCGGATGCTAGAAGTTTGTTATCTATGTTTTGAAAACAATTTTCCAATTTTGGTTTGTTATTATTTGTAGAAAAAAATATACTACCAAAGTCAGAAATGTTTAAATTATATACATAGTGGCTTTAAGTAGATATGTATTATGATGTATCTGATGTGATTCAATGGCAGGTAAGCCCGAGACGTGTGCCAGCACCACCTCCTCTGTGCTGTCCCGTCACTTCCAAAAGAAGGCGTTGGCGTTGGTCGGCGGCGCTCCGTGCTCAGGGAACCGGGGATACTGCGACAAATTCCACGTGTGTCGTCTGCTGGATGCAGATGGCCCCATCGCAAGACTGAAAAACTCCTTCCTCAATTTGGATGACTTCGATGACATAGCGGAGTGGATGAAGGTGAAGGTTTCCTACGATTAGTTTGATAACAGCATAATGTGAAATAATGGAGAGTAAAGTTGAAGAACAGTTAATAAGGATGTCATCCCATTATTGATACTCATAGACTGTATGTAAGACGTAGTCACCGTGACGTCTACCATTGGTTTGTGTACTGTCGTTTTGAAGCTTGGAATTCAGCATCGCCATCTTGTTTTTTTGCAACCAGAAGTGAGAGGGTGGTGCTTAGTACAACCGAACGCTGAATAAGACATTTTTAGGGCGATCAAAATGTTACAATTAACTTTCATAAACTGAAAACACTGTAAAAGGGTTAAAGTTGTAAGACGAAAACACAACACCCAGACCGGACAACGCTGTGGTAGCAACCTGTCAATCACAAGGTAGCCACGCCCTAAAGCATACCCTGCTTTATGGTCTATTTGACTCTAAACGGGACCATAATTTACTAAATGAACATCATGCTGTATTGAAGAAGACTTGAAACTAGAGATTGAGACCATAAACTCATGTTTACAATGTTTACTGAGGTAATAAATCAAGTGAGAAGTAGGCTCATTTTCTCATAGACTTCTATACAATCAGACTTCTTTTTGCAACCAGAGGAGTCGCCCCCTGCTGGCTATTAGAAAGAATGCAAGTTTAAGGCACACCTGCTTTGGCTTCACTTTTCAGAAAAAATAGTATGTTGCTACGTCGTCGTGGGGACTTGGTCTGGCCTTGATGCCCTCCTGAAAATCGTATGCTATGGAAGTAATCATGGCAAAACAACAGTTCGAAAAAATATATTGAGGTGCGAATTAATCTTACGAAAAAAAGCACTGCCAGTCTGTAAAGACCTTTGCTTGGTCTGATATGACCAGTAGCTCATGGTGGCTAATGTTAGCTAATGTTTGCAAACTTTGATACCTGGATATTGTTGTGAAACATGAGACTCTGTGACTCTTCTCTACTTGAGCTACCGTACCAAACTACATTTCAGCATTTACCATTATCTAGTAATTGTCACATGTGGCCACAGTGGCTGCTGTTGTGTCACCTTAAAGGCACCCTGCTGAGTTTTTGGCCACTGGAGGCGCTGTGGAGTCATGTTTTGATGAGCAGGTCCTTCTATAGTTTAAATTATGCTGTACATTTAAACTGGCTGCTGCAGGCTCTAACAGCTGCTGGTGATAATGCACCTAAACATGCATTGTGCATTCAACATGTTTGTTAAGCCTAAAGGCAATATGAAGGTAAACAAAACTGTGTTTGTTTACGATGAAAGCTCCACAGGGTTCATCTAATCAGTGTTGTAATCAGTGAGCTGTTTCACTTCCTTTTACTACTTTTTCAAAGGAAATATTAGTGTCTTATTGTACACAGAGATCTTAATCAAACAGGTCTTCATGTATTAACTTTATAGATTTGATCAATGGTTTTCTGGCCATCAGGTCAGATGCAACGTTTCAGCATGTGGTTGAAATACCATATTACCGTATTCTATGGCCACGGACGTCGTCATTGTTAAGATGCAGCAGATGTTTGCTGTAGGTGACGTCCTCAGCTCAGTGTTTGTTAAACCTCCTGCCCCGATGTTCAGCTGTCTTCGATGTTTCAGTCGTCGCTGCCTTTGAGGTTTAGCTCGTCATGACAGCGCGGAGAATCAGGAATGCCCATTTGGGTTAAAAGAGCACCTCAAGGCTCAGCCATCCGTTTCACTGAAGACAGAAATCACCCCTCATTTCAGGAACCATTATGTTGTTTTACCACACCTACAGCAAAGTATGTTGCTACGCCCAACTAGAGATCACAACAAAACAGTGCAGGTTCATAAGTTCAACCAAGAATATGACACCAGATACCCAACATGAATCTATCCATACTGCCACTAAGAGAGTAAAAATTCAAACTGCTCTTGTTGCAATTTTCTGCTGTTTTGTTATTCACAGATAAAAGCTCATACTGTATGTGATTCAACCTTGTGAGGTCATAGAAATGATTGTGCATGTAAATTGATATTGTCAATTAGGGATTTGAAGATTAGTCAATGAATCAATAGGTCGATTGACAGATATGCAACGGTTTTCTCATCTTTTAAGTCATTGTTTCAAGAAAAAATTATAAAACGTTCCATCCCAGTCTCACCAAATGGCATATGAATGACATGGTATTTTGTAAGTAATTGTACATGCAATAACAACGGCTCTGTTGCTTTTGGTGTGTCATGTGTACGCCATGTAGTCTGTACTGACTGCAAATGCATCTGCGTAATGCGTATGCTGCAGCCCAACCGTGATGTTTTTCCAAACCTAACTAATGCCAGGTACACACTACACGATTCAAGCTGATTTTGGGCCTGAACTTGCTGATTTGCAGCAACAACACAAGTGTTTATTTAACGTCACTCCATGACTTTGTGAATTTTCATTACAAAGTAGTACAAAAACTAACATCACTAATTCATCCTGCCTGTCGTCGGCCATGTTTATTTACACTAAAGTCACATTTGATCGTGAGAGACTCTTGTTGTTCATGAATGGAATCTGTTGGTGTGTGTTCTGCTGTTTTGGTCAAATCGTTGCTCTCCACACACTATAGGAACAACATTGTTAAATGTATCATAACATGTCGTTATGTGTGGGCTCTCTCACAAAAATCTTTTAGTGTAGGCCAGCCTTAAGTGGTTTTGTTGCCTAAACCTAACTGCGGATGTTACCGTATAGTTCTGTTGCCTAAACATAACCGTGAAAATTTCACGTTAACAATGTGGCGTATAAATGATACACGAAAAGCCTAAAATGCGTAATCATGACACACGGGAATGTCGTGCTCTTTATGAGCCCTCCCGTGAGATCGGGTTGAAAAATCTCTCAGGTTCCAGCTTCTCAAGATGTGAAGACATTAAGTATTCTGTTTTGGGATACAACGAATGGTTTGTTGTATTTCCTGTCACCCAAAAAATCTGTTACAAGATCATGAAGGAAGCTTTTGTTTTTTAGTTCACTGCAAAACATTTCCCCGATTAGCATGACAAAAGCCTGGTCAAAATAATACGGTCAACAGTAATCCAAACTCACATGCAATCATTTTATTTATCCTGTGCAGGCTCATTGGTGGGCCATCCTGCTGGCTATCCTGACTCTGTCTGGAGTGATGGGCTGCACCGTCTGCCTCTGCGGCCACAAGCTGGAGGACAGCAACTTGGAGTGACCTAAGACTTGTGATTCCCGTCACCTCTGCAATACGCTCAAATTCATTAGGATTCATTCACCTGGGATTTTGAAGTGTCAAGGACACATTTGAAAAGATTCAACTTTGTTCCACAGACAGTGTTTGATCTGCAGGTGACCTGCTCAGCGCCTCTCACGCTGTTTTGGTAACGGATACCTTTGTACGTCATTATGCATCTGCCATTGTCTGTTCCTTGTGTCACTTGTCTATTTACATCTCAACAAGCGATGAGGGTCTCCTGTGATGTATGTGTTGTGGAAAACGCCGCTGCCAACTGGGTCGGTCATCTCCCCCTATGAGGCCACATAGCATCACACACCTCCAGCCATTTAAAGACTGACGGGACTCTCCCTTGTTTCGCCCTGCGGTGTGTCCTTGCTGTTGTGTTTGAACTTGAGTGCTAGTTTCAGCTTTCCATAACAGTGAGACTGTTTCAGCTTTAATATCCTCCCAGCGAGAGAGGGAGTGAGGTAACTTTGTGGACCTCTTGACAGGATCTTTGGCTTGAATGCTGTCATTGCTTTTTTACAAACCTAATAAAGTTAATTAAGTGACCGTCAACATGTTCGTCATGTTGAAGAGTAGTCGTTTACCATTTATGATTTACAGGGGTGTAAAGACACCAAGTACATTCACTCAGGTACTACATCTTCAAGTAGGGCTAGGCGATATGGAGAAAATCAAACATAATATTTTTGACCAAATACCTCAATATCAATACTGCAACGATATTGTAGAGTTGACTATTGGTGCTTTTACAAAATATTTACATTTTTGATAAATAATCATCAGTATTGTGGATATAATGACGTGATAAGTGGGTAAAAGATAACAGTCTGGTAAGTTAAGAAAATCACATCACTTTACTATAATGCAGCCTTTAAAACCAGGAAAAGAAAACACATATTATGATATCCAAAATCTAAGACAATATCTAGTCTCATATCACAATATCGATATAATATTGATATATAACCCAGAACCAATTTCAAGGTACTTGTACTTTACATGAGTATTTCCATTTTAAGAAACGTTCTATTTCTACTCTTTGCTTCAGAGGGACATTTTATTATCCCAGTTTTTATTTGACAGCTATAGATACAATTACTTTTTTGTAAATAAAGGTTAAAATTTTACATGAAAAAAACAAAACATGTTGGTTTGTTGTTGATCTACAAAGCTGTCTTAATTTATATCTGGAAGTGCTGTCAGAGCAAAAAGTCCTTAAGCCCAAAACTGTAAAAGGGCAGGTTTATTGACAGTCAGCCGGATCGTGACCTCGACGGTTTACTGTGAACCACAAACGACACCAGTAAGAACAAGCTACATCTGAAGAACAGGGCCCAGTTCCAGCAATTTTATCTCCAAACTTCTCAGATGGTTTCATTGTTGATGTCCAAAGAGGTAAAAATATCAAATATTTTACAAATATAAAGGCTAGAGAGAGTAAAAAAAAAAATGAATGCAAATTTGTAGGGTTGCCTCCTCTTAGTTGATCAGTCAACTAATCAGTCGTTTTGTCTCGGTCGACTACGATTTATTTAGTCGATTAGTCCTTTTCATGCTTTTTTCTTGCTAAATCATTCAATTTCAAGAAACTTATGAGGATTATATCAACTAATCGATTAGTCGACTAAATTGCATGAGTGTTTGTCGGCTAAGAATTTCTTTGGTAGAGGACAGCCCTACAAATTTGTGTAGCAGAACTTGTTTTGTATATAATTTCTAATTTAGGAACCACTGCAATAAACTATCTAACTGTATATAAAGTAGTAATTTGTTACAACCCGGCTCAAAGGTTGCAACAAAAATGGGAGACCAGGCGAGTTTAAAAATAGTAACAGGCATTTATTTAACAAACTAACAATCAATAACTAAATAAACGTGGAAAGTCAGTAATCAGTAATGTAGGCATGTGTGGGTGTGTGAAAATGTCTGCTGCAAACAAAACCAAAACAGGTGTGCCAGCCAAGGAAGAGAGAGCAACATCTGTTGAAAGGTAAAGAGCTTTTATCCCAACCACACCAAGCCCAGGTGTGGCTCATCAACCTGACAACCCTCTCCTGCAAAACAAAGGAGAACCAGCAAAAAGACACAGGACACCTAGTGGAGTGGAGGGGTCGTCACACCCCCCTCCATAAAAACGGTGTTCCCACCGGGAATGCCGACAGAGAAAACACTTCTAACAAAATACAATAAACTACATAGCCTAATAATTTCAAAAAATAAACCTTTCATACTGACAAGTTCTGTAGTGTGTCACCCAGGCAGCCAACCAATCACCACACTGCAACCCAGCAACTCCAACACCTGGAGAAGCATTTAAGAATTTACAGCATAGAGAGATTAGACAGTAATGGTACATCACCAGATATAAAATCATGTTCTTTGGAGGGTTGGTCTATACATGGAAATCCAAGACTACGTGGTTAACATACAGATCGTCAAACAATGTGCAAGTATCGGACAATATGACGTGCAAAATCCCAGCTACCAAAACATACAGAACTGGACTTGCCATAAGCTCCAGCTACCAAAAACACACAGAACGAATATAAGCGCTACCCAAAAGTAGCATCGAAAGGTTCCTCTACAACAAAGGCTCACTAGCCAAACAAGTCGTCCCAAGACGCACAGCACAAAGAGGCAACCAAACTACAACAAAGCTCACACCAACCAAGGCATGAGCTGTAGCGCTTATGTTCCCACGGCTAACAGGCCAAGCTACCAAGTTGCACGTCACAGCACAACCAACGACAATTCACCACATCCCTCCTGTAACCATTTACTTGCCGACCATATGAACCACTATAACCTCCTGCAACAGCCATCATTCAGGTTCTCACAAATGGAGCACCTTCAGTGTAACTGGGTCCAACTACCCAGAAACCCTCCAGGCTGTGCAGAACTCTCATAACTGGGTCCAACTACCCCAGCCATCACACACTATTGGTCTAAAGGCACCAACAGAGCCAACAGACAGTGTTGCCCAGGTCAAATAGTGCACAAAAGAGACAATGTCTACCAAACTAATGTGGAAGTCTCCCCCTACCTAAACTACCTATCTCAAACTAATCTACCTCACTGAACCCTAGTCTTCATGCAGATTAGCGGGAGGCTCTTTAAACACTTAAACCAGTAGCCTCGGTTAGGCCCCCAGCAAGCTGGTTACCCACCTGACAGCTCTGGATGTGTCCCCGAGACAACTGCTCTGACCGCACACCACACAAAAATAACAAACTAAAAAAACAAACCAACGAGCCCAAATGGACCACATTGCTATGCCTACCCAGGGAAACTCCACAAAAGCTAAAAGTTACTCACTAGAAGACCCTGCAATCACTGCTGATAGCTCACACCTGCCAACCCGTGTTAACACTGGCTGCAGGACCAACAGAACTCAGTGCCACAAAATCACCAGCATGCACAACTCAATACTAACACACCAGAACAAATCAGCAACTTGTTATCCAATTCAGCTGCTTACATTCACCAAAAAAAACAGCAGAACAGCCTACTTACCACACTCGACCATGTCTCCCAAAAATCTAGATGCACAACTCAATTTACAAAATGAGGTGCACCTGCCGACTAGGCAACAACTGATCTCATTCATGAAACCACAGTCTCTGCCAATCAAGCATTAACAACTTGTAGAACCAACTGCACAATACCAATCTAAACTGGGTCAAACAAATCCCGGACGAGCCCCCATTTGTATATAAAGTAGTAATGTCTTTGGACATTCTAAAGAAAAGCCAAACAAAGGCAGCCCGGCAGGTTCTGACAGGGATGAGTCCAGGTGAAGGAAAAAAGGGCAGAGCAGCACTTGATTGGGGCTTTTATACTCAGGATGCGCCAGCATCAGGTGCTCTGCATCAGGCATCCTCTCCCGTGATACCTTCAAGGACACAGGGAAAGAATGAAAGGCCAAATCCACACTGGCATCTCAGTATTGAGGCAGGGGCCGTCACACCCCCCCCCTTAAAGTCGGTGTCCCAAGGGAACACCGGCATACTTTAAACCCATCCTACCAGAACAAATACCTGCCGGGCTGCCTTTGTTTGGCTTTTCTTTAGTTTCCACTCACAACACATCACACTTCATCATGCTCACACATCCACATCTACATTACTGATGTTACTGACTGACACACTCCACATTTGTAGTTATTTCTGTATATCCTTAATTTATTTGTAATAAATATCTTTAATTTACAATCAATCACTGCGTCCTTTCCCGTATTTGTCATGGCCTAGGAGCCGGGCTATGACAACTACTTTCGATACCCTAAGTGCATTTAATTGATAATATTTATGTACTTTTACTAAGGTGATAGTATAATTGCAGAATATTTTTAGATTGCTGTATTTGTCATTTTACTCAAGTAAAGGATCTGAACACTTCTTCTACCTCTAAGGATTTACATGTCATAACTAAAAGGCCTATTTGGTGCTGAATCTAAAGCAGTTTTTTTACACAAGTATCCTGGTGGAGTCTATCTCTCTCGGGTCACCTTGACACATGCCAGCCGAACACAATGGCGCCACAACCACAAGGACATGCGGAAATCACAGAGCTTATTTTGTGTACTTTAACAATTCCAGCACTTTTGTATCAGAAACAGATATGATAGTTTAAATTGTTCAAATAAATGTTTGGATCACAGACAGGTTTTGTACTGATAATAAATAAAAAAAAAGGAAATAAAAACAACCTTGAGCTGGTAAGTATGAGTGATAACAATGGAACATTTTCATGATAATAAAGTTTATTATCATTTTTCACGGTCACAACCTTGAAATAAAAGTCCGGCTCAGGGTGACTTCCCAGATGGCAGTTTTGGTTTATTAAAGAATTTACACAGTGCAGTGAATATTTACAAATATGTACAAAAGATTATAGAAATGCACATTGAACACATTAAAGTCATCCAGAGGTAAAAATATATAACTAACAAAGCTCCATACTACAAAATCTATCTGTATTATTGTATTTACATGACTGTACAAGTAACTAGGTTTAACAATCGCTTCCCATTTTCAGTGCAAAGTCAAACATTTCAAAAATTTTTAAAGAAGGTGGAGATGAAGTCACAATGATTACAGTACCGATCTCTAAAAAGCCTAAAAGGTTTAGATATTATTGCTCGCACAACTGGAAATGTAAGTATGAATAAAAGAACATTAGTCAAGATTTAAAAAGTCACACGCACAGAAGAAACTTGCAGAACAACAACAGGACAACATTGATATTAAAGGTGCTAAATGCGAGATTGGAAGCATTTCTATTGCCTCCGCACGGCTCTCAACATGGCGACAGCTGAGCCGGCGGCTCACAGCTTACAATGCTAACAGCGCTAATCGGCATATCCCAAAATGCTCCATTCGGAATAAGGCCTAATTCAGGATATCAAAACGGAATATGGTGTTTACATGACCCGTATCAAATTCTGAATAATAGTGGACTATTAATGTGCATGTAAACGTGGTCAGTGTTAACCTGGGGGGGAACTGGAGGGTGGCTGATATGCTTCCACAATGCCGCCGTCGGTCGGTACGTGTTATCAGCTGTAACCGCCGTATGAGGGTGGAAGCTCACATGCACTGAAAGGCACTAAAAGCACGCACGGCCGGCCCAGCTATGTCAACAAAGCACGGAGATGCTTGGATTGCAGCACATGCAGAGCGAGGGTGACTTCATTCTCTGCTCAGGTAGACATTACTCCTCTTATATCTTTACATAAACAATAGTTAATTAATGCTCTGGATATCGAATAGAGCTCCTTTAACTGTGCTCTCTAACTCACACTGAGCATCTCACCTCATAAAACTCTAATAGAACTTTAAGTACTATAGCAGACAAAATGTCAGGTGCTTCTTTGAGGTAACAGCTTCAAAGTAACATCTTGGTGAGGTTTAGCAGTAAAAAAAAAAGTGTTTAAAACAATTTTTGAATGTTCAGATGTTTCAGTAAAAGTTCATAGAATATCAATAATAAAGCAAACTGGGGTGAAAAACAGCAACTAAGTTAAGACAATTTGCACAGCTTACTTCTGGAGACAGTTTACAGTAAGGCACACTGTTAGAGGTCTCACAGTCACATACAGCGCTGTGAGCCACAGTGGTGAATGCTATGTTAGTTTCATAATACATAAATCAACTGCACCCTATTGCATAAAACACCTGAAGAAATTCATAATTTCAACGGTTATTTTCCCCTCTTTTACAGACCAAGAGGACGTTATTCTTCACAGCGGTCGCTATAATCATGAAATTTAACTTGAGGTATTTTACACAATGGGACATTAGTACCTCCAGAACTATAACGGTAAATCCAGTCAGTCACACCTCTCAGTATGCGAGGCTCTGAGGTGACTACTCTTTGGATACAAAACATGCACCAAAGATGACGGCATTTACTTTTTTTTTTGTGCAACAATTAAGTTACAGTTACGTGTCATAAAAACAGCTCTTTACAAAAATATTGTACAGTATTCACACACATATTGTTTTAAATAACAGACTTACTTTTGTGGATATACACAAGGCGGTGAGAGTTTTGTATCATTTGAGAACTAAAATAAGTTACAGGTTTATAAATTATAAGTGCTGAAATGGATTGAAGGGGGTTCAACAGTGGAGTCTTTTCTTCAGGGTCAGTGATTCTCCAGAGTTATTCTACGGACAAAGAAAAGTGTGTTTTTATTTAAAAGCTTCAACAGTAATGTTAAAGGGTAACTTCGTTATTTTTCAACCTTGATTTTTTTTTTTAATTTTCCCATATTTTTGTGTCGAAGTGACTAATGGGGACAATATTTTTTGATATTGGTCCAGTACTGAGCGAGAATGCTGCAGACGGCAGCCGCTAAACAGGCTGTAATGTAATCGCTCGGGGCAACTCCTCACCGACAATGTACAGGCTCAGATTGTTATTATACAGTAAGTGTCTGACAACATTATGGAAAGGAACCTACAGAGAAATAAAACCTTTTACCGGAAGACAACGGTGGAAACGTGAGTGAGAATTGGAGAGAGGAATGGCGGTTTGTTGTGTTGGAGTACAGAAAGCGTAGCTTAGTGCAACGCATCCTCATACAACTGTTCATATGATGTCTCACGAAAAGTTCATTCATTTTTCGTGTGTTTACCTACGGAGGTAGGCAACAAAACTACTTAGTCAGGTTTAGGAAAAGATAGTGGTTTGGGTTAAAATAACTACAAAAGTGGCGTAACTTAAGGACGGAAGTAACGTGGCAAATACATCAACGTTGACTACTCTCTCAATACTGGACCAATTTAAAAAAATTGTTGCTCCCATTAGTCGATTGGACGCAAAAACACAGGAATATAGGGTTCAGGTTTAAAAATACCGAAGTCACCCTTTAATATTGATTGGGGGAAACTGCAGATGGTAACTTACCTTTTTGGGGTTCGCTTCGGGTTCGACCGCCACGCGTCCTTACATTTAACAAATGTGACCTCTTGCGTTAATTTCTGAGCTTCAGGGTCTTTTATACAGAACACCAACCTGAAAAAGAAATTAATAAAAAACAATCCATCTGTATTAGCACTTCATCAATGTACTACTTCTACTACTAGAAATAATGCTAAAATAGTGTTTTTTTATCACATTTAGGTCTCTGTATAAATCTTTTTTCCAATATAGCACAACTTACTTTTGTTGTGTCTCCCCAGCTCGAATGCGGATCTTGTGAACTTCCATGTTGGCGCTGTCTGAGTCACCGGCCCACCAAGAAGAAACCATCTTCAACATGTTGGAGGCTGACCAGCCATTCGTCTCCTCCCATTTAAACTTCAACATCAGCAGATCTCCGATATCCTTCTCTGTTACTAGTAGGAACGAATGGGTCTTATTCGTCGCTATTTTCTCCTTTCTGCCAGACAGAAATAGAAATAAATGTTGGTGTTTTATTCGTAGCCAGTAGGAGCATTTTATTTAGCTGAGCCTCATAAACTCTGCACCATAAACCGTGATGTAACCCCACATAGCAGGAGCACATGTTGCCAAGTCTGTGGTTGTATCACTGTTTATGGTTTCTACTTCACGCTGTTGCTCTTTGACTACTGTGCGACTCTTGCAAAACAACTCATAACTTGCGAGATGCAAGTCACAGTGCTGTAATTCTCTTTTATGAAGGTTTTTAAATCACCCACTCACAGTTTGAGCTCCAGGTTTTCAGCCTCTCCTTTTGTTCCGTACAGCGAGACGGTGAGCGACGGCTCCATCTCTGAACGATTCACCTTACTGGAGAAGTGGATCTTCAGCTGATAGTGGTAAACTGTAGAGCAAGAGAAACATTTTAAACATGCATGCAGGCTGCTGTAGTGAAGCTGCTACAATTTAAATTGAGTCGGTTTTGCAAAACTAAGCTGCAGGTGATCAAACTTTGGCCAACAAAGCAACCAAAAAATGTAAACACTATTGAGCTCAGAAAGTCTTTAATTCCCTTTAAATTACTTCAAACATTAATTAGAGCAGAATCTGGTTAAGTAGGAAAGTTGTGCAACTTCCCCCAAACCAGACTATCCACTTTTCCTCCAACACCGCTATTGATGAAGTCCACTGACCTCTGAAGGGCATGGAGGCTCGCGTCTTGGTGTACATCTGAACGTTGCGCGCCCTGCGGACCTTGCTGATGTCGTAGCCCACCGCGTTGCAGCGGCTTTTGCGGCAGCTGAGACACATGCCGCGGTCGAACATGTCGTTGCTGCCGCACCTGTAGGCCTTGGCTGCTTCCTGCTCGTTCAGCAGGGAGTCGATGAACAGGTGGATCGAGCGCTCGTGTTCGCACTTCACTGCATCGGTGATAGCTGAGGAGGAAAGAGGGAACCAGATTTAATAATTGTGTCAATGTGTTAACTCTTCCATTCCTTTAAATAGATTTACTCTACCTATCACTGATATTCTATCTGACCTTTCCTCAGCCATGTTTGATCCGTTCATGTTTGAGCATTCATGATTTTTGTAAATGTAATACTGTATATTATTACTCCGTTGTTAAAATGGCATTACATATTGGTGAGGAGCGCATCATGAGTTGTGTAGGGCTCAAAACTCAAAGTTTAGGACTTGATTCTGGACTTTAGTGCAAAGACTTGAGACTTACTTGTGACTTGCAAAACAATGACTTGGCCTTTTCTTAGCAGAAATGTTGAATTATGCACCATTATGTGAAGCCAATATCTAACTCTGAGGCTGTTTGCTTGTGTAAAAGCAGCACTTATGGTCATCCCGGTTGAGGCTGGTTGATTAGAAAATGTATATAATATTCAAAATAACTTTCTGCTGATATCTCAATAACTAAAAATAATAAAGTGTGCATCAGGAAGTGCTTTTAAGTGGCAATTTAAACATTGAAATGTTCATTATTATCAATATTAAAAAAAAAAAAAACACAAATAGAATTACAGCCATCTCGTTTTTTTGCTAAGTTCAAGTTAACACTTTTACATTATAAATTGTTCTCACCAAATAACCCGAAATTAGCGATCTTCTCCAAAGCCCCTCTGAGGTTGCAGCCCGGCTGGAAGCTGCCTCCGTTGGGGTAAATGTCCACGTGGCCGACGGGCTGCTGGATCCCGATGCTGAGACCCAGAGAGCCCCGCGTGAAGGTGTGGAGGACGTCCACGAAGTGAGCGTCGTCGGGGGACAGACGCCTGTGGGCGTGCTCTCCCTCAAAGTCAGGACCGGCTGGGTCCAGACCTGCAGACAGAGACAGCTGGATTAACCAATCAACTCACAATGAACTGAATTAAACTGTAAACTGTTACTATCAGATATTTTTTTTACCAGTTATTCTTCCAACTTTATTGGTTGCGTGACTTCCAGCAAATCCAGCCACATGAGCCCCAAGGCTGTAGCCAATCAGGTGGATGTTCTCCAGAGGCATGTTGGTGGTTTCCTTTAAAGTATAGTGATGAAAATATGATTTACTGTAGGAAATCAGTGAGACAAACACTCTTTTCATTGCAGATCTTAGCGACAATAAGGTATAAGACAGGGCCTATAAGTCACTAAGGAAGTTAATAATGGTTAATAAATTATCTGTAAAAGTGTTTTGGTTTGTTGTAGAGAGTAACAGCTTTATTAGCAACTCTGCAATGTTTTAAAATACAGGTTTGTTTACTTATTGCTGAGTGGAAAAACTCATGACCACTTGAAAATTAAGTTTTCTTTTTTACATTGGGCTCAATGTTCTTGTGTCAGAGATCATTCAAAAAACAACTACAAAACGTTTTCTAAGTTTGTGTTTTAATAAAGAGGTAGTGAAAGTCTGTCTACCCCTCTAAATGGATAGTGTGACGGGTGTAACATTTTGGGGTGAAACCTGCAAATTTGTGACCCCACTGACCTCGATCCAGTCGATGAAGCGAGCGATCTCTTGTCCCACCGCTTTGGTGTTCTGAGCCGCGACCACATAGTGGTTCTGTGCCGAGGTGAGCCAGTCCACCACAATGACGTTGGCCGTCTGCTCTCTGTCGTACAGCGCTGTCACCAGCTTCGCCACCCAGCTCTCAAACATCCCACTCAGCTGTTGAAATGACAGTCACAACATTAAACTTACATTGCAAAGCAATCAAACTGGCATTAATTAAAGGAAGTTCAGGGAAAAATGATAGCTTTAATGGCCGTATTGTAAAAACAGAACCACCTCCAGTCCACTTCATCTTTACAGCATGTTCTTTGGTGATAAAACTACAACATGTTATTTCTTGTCAAGAAAGTTAATTCTGTGAATTTGTGGAGACTTAACGGCACTGGAATTTGGAGAAATAATGACACACTACGAGTCACAGGTGTTTAAACCAAAGTGGAGTGAAATGAACAAAGCCCTCGGGTGTTTCTAAAGACGGGGCAGGCCACAACAGGCTGAAGCGTCTTGGCTCACCGTCCATCCGTGGATCACCAGGAAGGTTTTGGAGGTGCTGTTGAAGGTGCAGGTGGCCAGGGAGTCCGGTTGGCCGGGGACGATGTAGCACAGGTCGTCATCGGGATGGGACGGTTTGCGGAGGGAGAATCTGGCGACAGTTTGATTGCTGTCATCCTTGTGGTCGAACAGGTCTTTCAGAGGGTCGAGGAGGTTACCTGAGAGAGAGGAAGGTCGACACATTAGCTGTTAGAAGAGAAACGCCTGGTGTTTTTGTCCGATATGTAAATCTGATCTAATGTTCTGTCTCGGAGGTTGGAGACGCCTGACTAGCTAACTGAGTGAATGGCTCCAATAAACCCGGGCCTCTTCAATGGGGCCCCCTCAGTAAATGAGTTTCCACCTTAGACTAGATCCTTCCTCAGGGGTTACAGGGGTTCACTTGGTCAGACTGAGCTCCATAGAAACCACCCAGAGTCTTTCCCAGCTTTGTTCCTGCCACCTCACCGACTATAATCTGCCTAAAGTTTCAGTGGTCCTGACACAGTCAGCTGACTCAACCCAACTGGGGGTTGTGCTGGTTTCCAGGGTATGGGGGTGGGGAGGTGGATGCAGGAACCACACACACATTCATTGACCCAGATTGTAAACATAAATGCACTCGGATAATAGTGAGATTATTGAATGTTTTCACCACTTTGTTCCTCTGAAAGTAACAAACATTTATTGTCTTTCATACAAAATAGTCAGTAGAAGTTGGGTATTTGCCAAAAAGCACAAAGACAAGTTTAGTCATAGACACGTGATGCACTCTGTAGTAGCCTATATAAAGTTAATGTTATTATCCAGTAGTCCAAACACACCCTGTTCATACTGCAAGTAAATCACACACAAATATCCAACTTTTTCACTGCTCCTATCTGCACCAGTACACTCGCTCTTCCTCCTCTCGATATATGAGATAATAATAAATGTGGATAAACTCACCAAAAATAGAGTCCTCGAGCTCTTCCTCCAGAGACGTCACATACTGCACAGCTGCATTCAACACCACAAAGTACAGAAACCCAACTCTCCACGCTTTCATTTCCTTTTACAGCTGGTTCCTTTCAGATGAAAATGTCTTGAAGTGAGTCAGTCGGATCTTGCAGCAGTAGAGAGAGAGAGTAGATAGTCAGTGAGTGTGTGTATTCCTTCTCAGAGTGATCTTTCAGTGCGTCTTGTTGCGCGCAGTAGCGCTGATATCTGAACCACCTTGAACCGTCCGCGTCTTAAATAGCTCCTCTGACAAGCGATTGGCTGCTGAGCTCCGGGCGGGTCGATGGAAAGATATGTTGAAGGTAAATCATTATGAGAAGAGTTAACAACACCGGTCGGTTGTAAAGAGTCCCATTAAAACCAGTAGAATGTTTTATTAATGCTTCTAACTTTATTAAATGTGTGAGTTTCCACAATATAACTGGCCCAACATGAGGAATGAATGGCATGCAGTATTACTACACTCATTGCTTTCCTGATTACTTAATTAGTTAATTTACTGATTGAATAATTACTCCATTAGCTGGAGAAAAAGGGTTATAAAAATAATAAAAAATTTCATTAATATAGCAAATTAATCTTTAATTATATAATAATAATAATGATAATACATTTATTTTATATAACGCTTTAAAAAGTACTCAATGGCACATCACATGGTAAAAACTGCAAAAGAAACAGTAAATAAGCAATAACAATAAAAAAAAAATCTAATTACATTAAAATAATACAAAGATATTTTCATTACATTTATAACAATGATTGAGGGGGGTCACATATTGCAATATATATATATATATATATATATATATATATATATATAGCATTTTTCGTGACAACTTTACAAAGTGCTTCACAACAAGGAAATTAAGAATACAATAAAACAGTGATAATTAAATCCAATAAATGAGGCTGTAATCACTGATGAACTCTGTATTTACAGCCAGTTTGTGTGCTGCCAGCTGGAGGAGCAGGTCAACAGGAGCTACTGTTGTGCTGCAGCAGACAAACTAGTCTAAGAATATACAGTATATTTCACCCGTTACCTACATGGCCATCTCTGCCCGACATTCCTGGACGCAGGCAGCTTGGCGGCTGGACATGAGGGGCCTCTTAAGGGCATTTTGGGGCCCTTTTCACTGACCTGCTGTCGTCATGGCATCAGAGAGAGCGAGATAATACAGAGGAGACACAAACTGCAAGCAGTATTATTTTTAGTGTGTTGAAATCAGGATCTAACTCTCTATTGTTTTTAAAAAATGTGGTCATTAATTATGCATTATAGGTTATTAAAAGAGTATACTTAGGGTCCTTAAGGACCAGTGTGTAACATTTAGGTGGATCTATTGACAGAAATGTAATATAATATTAATAAGCATGTTTTATTTAGTGTATAATCACTTGAAAATAAGAGTTGTTTTGTTTTTGTTACCTTAGAATGAGCCGTTTATATCTACAAAGGGAGCGGGTCCTCTCCACGGAGTCCGCCATGTTTCTACAGTAGCCAAGAACGGACAAACCAAACACTGTTAACTTTTCCTGCTTGGGTCGGAGTCGATAACGTTGCTCGCTCACCGTTGAAGCCGCTCTCTATCTTTTGCTTCACTACTCACTTCCCACGTACACACACACACTCTAAGTGCTCTTCACATTGGCCACCATAGCAATCCGACGCGCTCGGCACACGGGAGATGTTTTTTTAATCTGCAACCTCACAGCTAGACACCGCCAGATCCTACACACTGTTCCTTTAAAGCTTTTGTCCGGTTTGCAATGAAACTGGCATTCCATTAAACTCTCACCTTTGACCTAAAGCTTTTCACTCACTAACAGGGTACAAACGTTGTTACATGCCAGCTAGGGGATTATGTGCTCATGTTGGAGCAAGAGTAGTTGGCTTCACAGCGGCTGATTTGTTGCCCAAACCTGCGGCTGGAGATGCCAAGACAAACTGGGCAGGAGGCCGATGAGGAGATGGTTGAAAAGTTACGAGCTTGTCGCTGCGAAGGTCAATGAACAATAAAGTTCACACGCACGGTAACACTTGTTAAAACAAACCACTGACTTTGTAACCAATTAACAGCAGTGTGATACCAGCGTAATAAAAGGGACAACTTGATTCAGAAAACACATAATCAGAAACCACTATTTCTCCCAAATGAACTGGTTTTTGTTTTGGATGAAAGCCCTTTTGATATACATGCAGTTCATTGATGGACGACTAGATCCAAGTCATTAGCTCCTGCTCATGCTGTTGAAAGTTTGTTTACATCAGTAACACTTTTGAACATGTGCTATCATAACTGAGAGCATTGTACAAAACAACGGTGCCCTATGTATTTAAAAGATTATTCGCAATATATTAAGTGTCACGACTGGCAATGCAGAGAAACGGATTGGACCCAAATACAGGCAGAGGAGGAAACAGTGGGTCCAGCAGACAAGTAACAGACAGGTAGCGAGCAGGTACAAGGAACTGCATAGCAATGATGATGATATGACAACGGAATAAAGTGGACCGGTATATGTAGTGACCTAAGGCCCAATCCCAATGTCCACACTCACAGACTCACCGACTTTGTGGCGCGTTCTCGCAAGGTCTGTGAGGGTTTAAGGCCGTCCCACTGTCAAATCGTCAAGTTCTTGAGGGCTCTCTTGCTGACATTTTGAGCCCTTTATGAACACTTTCTGTAAGTATGTATTTCTGCAGACTTTGCCCGAGGGAATTACCCACAATTCGTAGCTTGGTGACGTTAAACACAGGGTTACCACGGTTACCAGGGGAAGCCCGTAGACATAAAAAAAAAACGATAAACAAGGAGGATGGCACACGGGTGTTCAGCCAGGCATATTTAAATTTACACAGAAACATTAAGGATTTAAGATGGTAGATAAAAAACACATGAAATCAGAGGAATGAAAGCATTAGACTATATCACACACCTGGTTTATTCATCAGCCATTTCTTTTCATTTTGCTTAATGTTTAAAGTTTGACAAAGACAAGTAAAATGACAGTTACCTTTAGTCTCCTAAGGCAGGAGTCTGGAAGACGTTCAAATGTCAGTGAAGTCCCCGAGGGTTCAGGGCTGAAGGCTTTAGGGGGGACGTTACGATTGGGCCTCTGACTGACGGGGAAGTGGAAACAGGTGAGCAGAGGTCTGGGGAGTGCAGGGCTAACGAGAGACAGGTGAAACTAATCAAGGTGGCGGGAAACACACCAGGGCAGGAAATGAAGTGAAGTCTATGAAGAAACTATGAATACATGACAAGAAACAAAGAAAACATAACCTTAGAGCAGAGCAGATGACAGTTAAGAGGGATTACATGAAAAAGTTTCTTAAATAAATCTATTAAATCTGTTTTTAGCCGTACTAATGGTGTCGGTCGGTCCACCACTTTGGTCCAGACTAAAATATCTCATGTATTGCCATGACATTTTGTAGGCTACAGACATTCATCGTCCCCAGAGGATGAATCCCACTGAGTTTTAGCGCCAACAGCAGGTCAACATTTGACTTTGCCCAATACTTTGGTTTATGAACCTATATAACTAATGACATTCCCGTCAGCCTCAGCTGTACTTTGGGTTTAGTGCTAATTAGCAAATGTTAGCATGTTAGAACTGGGATGATGGTAAACATTATACCTGCTTAGCATCGGCATGTTAGCATTATCATAGGGAGTGTTTTACTACCAGAAGGTAACCCTTAAATTGTGCAATCTGATCTGAGATTTGCAAAAACTCTCGCAAGACTCGCTGCCCGACGACCTATCCTGACCTTAACTATTCAAGATCAATGCCTAACCTTAACCATCTCGCAAGAGTTTTCCCAACTTGCTGGTTATCTCCTCGTCACTACCGCTAGAGTGGCTGAAGTCGAGTTCATGCTCGCCATAGAGTCCCTAGTGTAAGGGTGCACACAAAAATGACATCATCACTTATTGTGCATAAAAAGGCTCCACAAGCTGTCGCAGCGCTTGGTTGTGCACCCCCCAAATTTTTGTGCCACAATAAGATAAAAGCATCAATATAATACATTTAATACTTGACTCTTTTCTTTACAGGGATTGTAAAAATGTAGGTGATAATGTCCATGAATATGAGATATGAGTTTATAGTTAATTACAAGTCCTCCTTGGCATTGAAGAGTTTTGCCGTTAATACTCGTTGACATCTTGCTTCTTCACAGAATATTTTGTCCGTACGCCCTCTGGCGTTTCAGAGAATACTGCAACGACAACTCGTTAAGCATAAACACCTTTGTACGTGCTCTTAGCTCGCACACCATTTGTATAAACTTCAGACTTGTTACATGAAGAATATTCATGTGTCGCACTGAAAGTAACAGCCCAATTGTAGAAATAATGGTGTTCATCTACTTGTGTACAGGTCTATAGTTAAAGATGATTACATACTGTTGCCTTTGCTGTCGAACAAACCACAGGTGACTTTCTTTATTAAGGGCGGATGTGGCTCAGAGGGTAGAGCAGGTAGAGCAGGTCGTCCACCAATCGGAAGGTCGGTGGTTTGATCCCCGGCTGCTCCGAGTCACATGTCGATGTGTCCTTGAGCAAGACACTTAACCCCAAATTGCTCCCGAAGGCATAGCCATCGGTGTGTGAATGAGTATTTAGATTAGATTCTAATGGGCAAAGTTGGCACCTTAGCAGCCCCTGCCATCAGTTTGTGAATGCTGACATGTAGTGTAAAGCGCTTTGAGTGGTTGGAAGACTAGAAAAGCACTATATAAAAGCAAGTCCATTAAACATCCTTTTACTTTCATCCAGTTCAGCAGGTTTGCAGCATCTGAAGCCTCCTCTTCTCTGATTGGACTAAAACAATCTGCTGATTCGGCCCATCAGGCTCCAGTGGTCTGCGTGTGAGGACAAGTCTTCACACAATAAGCATTCTTTTAACTCAACTGCAGCTATTTGCAAAAACTCTGAGTCACCTGCCTTTGTTCATCTGAAAAGTCATGAGAACTGCAAAATATTGGCTGTTTAGTTCAGTGTTGCTCTGCTACAAGAGGTTCAGTCCACACAGTCTAACACACACATACAAAAACAGACAAGACTTTGCTCCCACAGAGGACCAGCTGGCTTCATGAGCTGCTTCTCTTCTATGAACATGATGACATTTTCCTCGAAAAGCACTGACCGCATTTGTATTCCCACTGATCCCGTTGTCTTGTCTCTGCGAGGGGAAACACTCAGTCGTGGCAACGAGGAGGAGGTGATGAAGAGCAGAACCAGGACGCCAGACCTCCACAGCAGATATCTGTTGGTGCCAGCATCAGAGAGGGAGAGTGGACGAGCACTAACTCCTCCACAAAGTTTGGAGACAACAAAATGTCTTTAATTTGCACTTCCAAGACGTATTTCCTAACCTGATTTCTAGGAACGATCACATGTTGTACAAATACAAGTCTGATTATTCCCTACGGTGTCTATTGTTGGTCAAAACAAACAAAAAGAACTTGAATGAGTCAGTACAGAGACATGGCTGCAGGCCTCTGCTGGCCACTGAACAGGTTTTAAAAGTCAACAACACCCGTCCACTAACAACACAAAGTCATGAGGGAATGTTTCCACCATTTGTCTGTTTTGTAATGTTGTGGAAGCTATAAGCTGGTATTGAACGCAGTTGTTTTCAGGGCAATATGATGCTGATGCTTGCATTCATTATCACTTATAGAAATGTAACTATATTCCAGTGTTGCACCAGTTGTCAGCTGCTGCGGGGTAAAATTTAAGAAAACCTTTTTTAGTATAATGTCAGATATACTTCATAAATATGTTCAGATATTGTACTGAGCTTTTAGACTTTACTCTTTTCTTTAGAAACAACTCGTTCTCAGCCAAGACTCAAAAGTAGCTGTGAATTTCCACTGAATACTGGAAAAGCCAGGTCAACCTTGGAGGTCTTCAAGAAATGAAAACAACAAATGTTTTTTCCTTGCAAGAGTTTAAAAATCATAAAATGCTGATTTGTACAGAATATAGATATCAGGAATGTCATCGAGAGATCTTTCAGAGTTAAATGTGGATCATTTGATGATCAGAAGAAAGCTGAATCTTTACTTCTGTATCCCCATTTTGAAAAAGTGTTTGAAAGTCCTACCGTCCATTATCTGTAATCGCTTTTCCTATTCAGGGAGCCGATCACAGTTGACATTGGGTGAAAGCGGGGGTCAGGTCTCCAGACTATCACAGGGCAGACAACCATTCACACTCACATTCACACCTATACGGGCATTTAGAGTCAACATTTAACCCAACCTGCATGTCTTTGGATTGTGGGAGGAAGCCGGAGAACCCGCGCTAACACAGGGAGAACATGCAAACTCTACACAGAAGGGCCCCAAGCCGGGTTTGAACCTGTGACCTTCTTGCTGTGAACCTGCAGTGCTAACCGATGTAATCACTCGCAGATCTGACCAATTCTAAACTTTAAAACAGGCGTCAGCTGAGTAGCAGATTGGCATTTTGTCAAGATCCCAACTGTTGCTCAATGCTTTTCCCGCTTTTCAGCAGTCGTGTGGGAATCTATGCTAACCGATTTAATCACTCGCAGATCTGATCAATTCTAAACTTTAAAACAGCCGTCAGCTGAGTAGCAGATTGGCATTTTGTCAAGATCCCAACTGTTGCTCAATGCTTTTCCCGCTTTTCAGCAGTCGTGTGGGAATCTCTTTCAGAGAAACTAATCCACTAACTCGAGGAATCAGAGATACAAATTTGTTTTTTCTTACTCATACTGTGGGTTGATTCAGCGTTATGTAATATGTTTTGAATTTCTAGCAAAGCTGGCTTAGTGATAACAACCAACTGTATTCCTGAACTATTAAAACATGTTGGATGTGAGCTTTAAATGACTTCAGATGTTGGCTGATCGACAGTGACCTTTGTGTTTGGCGAGTACAACTGCTAAGACAATTGTAAGCCATGCAGGAGAGGTAGTTCAGCTCTATTGTATCAATAACAACTTATTTAAAGGAACACTGTGGGGCTTTTCACCACTTGTGCCACTGCAGAGCGATGTTTTGATGCATGGCTTGTTATAGGCAGTCGTCCTTCAATGCAATGTCTGAACAGGATGCGTTCAGGCAGTACAAAATGTAGGTCACTCTTGTTCGTGCTCAGAGCCCAATACACAGCTGTCGTAGTTGTACACTTTAGGTAAACAGCTGGATTGATTAAAATAAAAATGTTTGACACAAAAGACTGAAAAACGGGGTCCCCTGTGTACGTAGACACACATGTAGTGCATGTTCCACAGCAGGCAGTTCTCTTACACCGTTCGTAGCTATACCTACGAAAAGTCAATGCACCGTAATTTGTGTATATAACACAAAATCAATATGTAACCCACGTAAAGGAAGTATAAAGAGCGACAAACGCAACGTAGGGAGGAGACTGGGGTGGATGGGTGGGTCAAAAAACACTGGACTTTCAATCCAAACTAGAAACTGGAAGTCAATGTTGATTTATTTGTCATGTAACTTCTTTACGCCACTTCTGCTGTCGCGTAACCACTTCTGTTGTGATGTAACTTAACTACCGTCTTTCCTAAATCTAATTATAACATTTTCTTGCCTAAACATAACAAAGTTGTTTCCCGTGAAGACGAAGAAGTTTATTTTGGAAAAGACTGGAGCGGAAATTGATGCTGGAAATTTGTAGGAAAATGCACAAAAAATTAGGAATAACTTTTCATGAGATATCATATGAACCGTTGTATGAGGATACGTTGACCACAGTTAGCTATGACAGCTTCTTTAGATGTAGACTGTTCTTCTTGTACAATATTCATTGGATATATACTTGTAATTTAATAAGGCATAAAGCCATGTGGTGGCAGTTTCTGTTAAAACAAGACACAAACCAACGTAACAACTTGTCTTTCAGTGAATTTAATAAAAAGGCATACATTAATAACTAAAACATCTGCAGATGGACTGCAGATGGACTCACGAGCACAGCCACCTGTTGTGGACTGTGGCAAGTGAGCCCCGAATACAAAGAGTAGTCAGTATTTATACATTTAAAGCATAACATGAAGATAAGTGCAAAGAAGAAAAGAAGAGAAGGATAGAAAGTGTATCAATGCGTCAGCACACAGCAGACAACAGAGCATCACAAGACATAACAAGTATTTCAGCAATCTGTTGTTTGCAGTTACAGAGATCTAAAATGTCAGGTCACTATCCTATGGTGACGAAGTTGAACATGTGAGGCCCTGAGATTATCTAAAGGTACAGTGTTAAACTGCAGATATGAAAATTGCCATTACAGCCATTAAAACAAATTTTGAATTTGTATTCTTCTTATATTGGATTGTATAGCTACAATGTCCCCAGAAAATGTAGTATAAAGAGGGCCATAATATATTAATATTAAACATAATAAGACAAACAGACATTAGTTGTCGCATAGTTTGGACTTCAGACTCAGTTTGTCAGGCTCAGTTCAACATCAGGCTCCTGTTATTGTTAGCATGTTAGCAAACTCTGGTAGCATAATCTCAAAGTATAGCTGAGGTTGAGATTAGATTTGAGGGGTAAACTAACCTCATAAACTGCCACCAACTCCAAGTCATTACCAAAGTCATTGAGATTCATCACTTGAGGAATAGGGATTTGTGAATATTTTCCAACTGACATTGTCAGCCCTAAAGCCATGACGCCGGTGTGGCTATAAATAACGTCCATGTTTTAAATTAGATTGCTGAAAAGAAAGCAAATCAATATGAGCATGAAATGTGACCAATGCATTAAAAAACTGGATTTTGGAAATGTAAGTTGAGGAAAGAAAATGCATTGTTCCTCCTCTCTGTACATTGTGTTCTGGTGAGAAACATCGGGTGGAAATAAAAATGTGTCTGTGCACAATAAAAAACTCTACGGGGTATCTTTACCTCAAGCTGCTCAGTGTGGTTTTCGTTATGATTTTATGTGAGTGGGTTTGAAATACTGCCTATACAAGGGCGGCTGTGGCTCAGAGGGTAGAGCAGGTTGTCCACCAATCGGAAGGTCGGTGGTTCGATCCCCGGCTGCTCCGAGTCACATGTCGATGTGTTCTTGAGCAAGACACTTAACCCCAAATTGCTCCCGGAGGCATAGCCATCGGTGTGTGAATGAGTATTTAGATTAAATCCCAATGGGCAAAATTGGCACCGTAGTAGCCTCTGCCATCAGTATATGAATGTGTGTGTGAATGGGTGAATACTGACATGTAGTGTAAAGCGCTTTGAGTGGTCGGAAGACTAGAAAAGCGCTATATAAGTCCAAGTCCATTTATACAAGACTCTTCACTTGTTTAAAACTTTCTAAAATGTCTCTTTACAGGGGCTGGAATCACGCCTGGTATATATAAACTCAAACTCGTACATATAAATCAGAATCAGAATAAAACATATGCTGTATGTATGTTAACTGTGACATAAGAGGCAACCACGCAGAGTTTGCATTGACACTGAGTGGATTTTTGCAACATACAATAACATTTTTAATTGCCAAAACTGGTATCATATGGAGTATAGTTTAATATTCAGCACATTTAAAATCATTTTCTGTTAATGTTTTTCATTTTTTCCCTTTGGTAGAAGATTTATCACTTTGTCAGCCTGAATGAAGGAACTGTCAGCCTCCAGATGTTTCCCTTAGAGGGATCAGCTGTCATCACTGATATTTAAATATATATTTTCACCTGCTTTTTAAAATCGATGAGATATACTGCATGTGGAAGTTCTTGGTCATGTTTATACATGTTCCAGGCAGTATTTTTCATTCATGAAATGGCGAGTGACAACTTTATCTCCAATATTCTCCACAATCTTTTGATGATTTAATTATTATCTAAAAGCAACTGGAGCAGTCAGGAATATTTGGAATATGTCTTTATTAAACCATCCTGGGCTCTTCATTTATACAGTGCACTGCATTTCAGTTCATAAATTCACTGAACAGCCGGCATGGAGACCAATTTGATCGATCTTTCCAAAGCCTTGCCGTGCATAAAATCACAAAACGCTTCATTTATATATAAAAAAAAAGAAACACACAATGGAAGCCCGCAAAGAAAATATATTACAGCTTAATATACAAATATATAAATGTACATTCAATAAATACAATATGAAGTATTCTTGAGATGTATTATGGCTAACATGTAGGCCAGTCCATCACAAATGACCAAGGCTTGCATGTTTTGTAATGTTTGACCTTTTCAAAATAAGGGCATGTTGTAGTCAATGAGGTAAACTGTTGCAGGTGAGACACTGTTGGCCCGTTCATGAAGTAACTATGGAGCACCTAGCCATTACTGGATTTAAAAGTGACCTCAGTTCAAAATTACCCAAACTAAAAAAAAATGTCCCTGTTGGACCGCAATCTCAATGACCGTAACATCTAAATGGCTGCAGGGGACAGAGAGCCTTTTAAAGTGACCAGTGACACAATAACCAAAACGCAATCAAAGAACAAGCAAGGCTTCAAGAGATCAGATATCAACACATCACTCATATTTAAAAATATATATAAAATACTGATTGAAAAAAGGTATTTACAAAGACCGCTGTGATTCTCCGTTCAGTAGATTGTAAATACTTCTTTGGTCCCTGTCGATTGTTGGCAATTAGTGGCTCGATAAAGACAAATATTAGGGACAAAAATGATTATTTTGCACATTTAAGAATAAAAAAAAAGATGTGCCTAAATTATGCCTTTCACTCTGAATCATTTATACATCAACAATAATCCAAGTTCACATAGGCAAAGGAAACACCACTTCAAAACACATCAAAATCAGTATAAACAGTACATATGGGCTACAAAAGCAGAAACAAATGATTACAAAGATATGCAGCAAAAAAGCTACTGAACGTGAGCACATCATCACGAAGAAACCTGTAACATTTTTCGGCAGCAGAATATGCAGAGAGGAGCTTGTGAGCGGACTGATTTCCAGCACGGTGAATATGAGTTTGGTGCTGGTTTGCACTAAGAGTAGAAGTCATGAGACAGAAAAGAAACACAGCGTTCAGTATATGTCCAGTTAAGGCGTTCCCAGTGTTGCTGTGTTGTCCATCTTTGGCTATGTGTGTAGGAGATGGATGCTGTGCACGATGATGTGTTCAAGTGCAACTTCAAGCGTCGTTCTGCCCATAAAGAGTGCCCTGCGTCTTCAGCTTGTGCCTCCTGCAGAGAAGAAAAGACAACAATGAGCAGGAGAGCCTCTGCTTCTCATAAAACAGGATTTTTAAATGCATCAATTAATAATTGACAATAAATAACCAAGCTCCATGTAAAGGAAACTTACAATTTCTCTTGACGGCTCATGTTGTCTTCTTTTGACTTGACAAAGACTCCCTCTTCTCCTCCCCTGACGAGGTAGGTAAACTCTCCTTCCTTCGCGCTGAAGATCACCCTGAAATCACACAGAGAACAAAAAACTTAAAACAAAAAATAGAAGAAATCAAAAAAGCACCAGTGTGAAGTATCACTGGATCTATTCTAGTTTATTCTCATATCTTTGTGATATAACCAAGGACTCACTTGGACTGGGTCTCCCCGGACTTGATGCGCAGTTTTCGGAGGTGGAACTTGCTGCTGCCCCACCAGGACCAGCTGATGATGGTGTCCTTCTCCCAGCGCAGCTTGACGATCATCAGGTCTCCGATGTTCACATCGGTGGTGATGAGGAAGGACAAGGTGGTATTACCGTCCAGGACCGGCCTGAGCAGGGTGAAAGGAAGAGCAGCGGTCAAAGGTCAGCAGCAACGAAGGCATCCATAGTATGTATGTGTGCATGCTTGTGTGTGACATATGCAGCACGAGTGCATTCATGTCTTTATTTAGAGTCAGGAAACACTGTTGTTGACCATGTGTCTACTTGTGATTTCCACGTTCATGTTTGTGTTATTTTGTACTGTTTAATGTACGTACAGGACGAAGGGAATGTCCTCCTTCTCTCCGACGGTTCCATACAGAGAAATCTTCATCGGCTGCTCGGTGAAGCTCAGTTGGTCCTTACTGAAGAAATGTCCCTTCACTTGATAGTGGAAAACTACGAGAGAAGAAACAGACAGTTTACACTTTAGACACACTTTTATAGCTTGACGCATTCTCAGCAACTGGCCCACGTCTCTCATACCACTACTTAAAGTCAGTTTAATGCTTTAAAAGCCCTTATGTAACCTTCCTCTGTCTTCATGTGACTGTCACAGTGCTGCATTTAAACACAGATTTGTGCTAAATCCTGGTCGGTTACATTCACACACCCTCGTATACAGTATAATCATAACTTTAGAACTATTTCCGTTCTAAACATGCTAATCTTTGCACAAAAATACTGCTGAGTAGACTTAAAGGTGCTAAATGCGCAGCCCGTTCTCATTCCCAGGGCGTCAAATACTGAGGCTTTGTCGGCTGTCGGCGTTCATTACCTTAGCGCCGGTATGAAACACACCGGGCTGTCCATTAACTATAATATAAACCCAGCCGCGGCAACGGTAAACGCTCAGAGAAAGTGTGGTGACGTAGTTTAAAGAGCGAAAAGACAGACACAGGGCAAGTGGGAGGGGAGGTGGATGGGTCCAACAAACACAAGGCTTTCATCCAGGACACCGTTGTTTGTATCCCGTGTGTTCAGTTTCACTTTCACGTTACAATCAGCTGTTAGGTCGTGTCCCGCGTTCACAGCGTTCAGTTTCATTTTCACTGTACAAACGTAGTCAAAACAACGGCAAAAGTGCTGACAGAGCTAACCCGAGGGGGGACCGGAGGGTGGGTGCTACACTTGTGCGACGACGCCATCAGTCGGTACGCCGTTATCAGCTGTAAACGAGAGAGGCGGCCGTGAACTAGCCAGTGGGGCACGCTCACATGCACTAAAAGGCATGCACGGCTGGGCCAATTATATCAATTAAGCACGGAGAAGATCGGATTACAACACAGAGGGAGAGCGACTTCATTAGACATAACTCCTCTTTATCTTTACATAGCAAATAGCTGTTTGCTGCTATATTAATGCTCTGTATATCAAATTCATCGTCTTTAAATAAACTTTTCCATTGAAAAGTGGTGCAGTGGTGTTACATTACCTCAGCATACCCCCGAGCCACTAAAATACCCATGACCTCTTCATCATGTGACCTCCTGAATACATGCTACTTGTTGTACATGTCTAGTGTGTGAACATTATGTGTGTGTAATCTATTTGTACCAACGCCAACTGTACTAATATTAATTCCAGCTCCAAGCAACCACGTCCGCTCTCAGTACATTCAGCAACAGTAGCTCACACACTGAGGATTACTCCAGTTAAGGTATGCGGATCCATTAACTCAACTCTTACTAATCTTCGGTAAAGTACTTAAACCCAGACATACTTTTCTACAGTAGTTCAGAGTATTTCTTCTATTTTCTTGCCCTGCACAGAACACAAAACCTACAAATGCCTCTCTACATGTTCTTTTCCCCCCGGTATTTACCTTTGTAAGGACTCATTTCGCGAGTCTTGAGGTACATCTTGGTGCTGCGGGCCGAGCGGACCTTGTTTATGTTGTAGCCCAGCTTGTTGCAGCGGTTCTTCCTGCAGCTGAGGCACATCCCCTTGTTGAAGGTCTCTCTAGAGTTGCAGCGGTAGGCCATGCTCTGCTGCTGGGTGTTCACCAGGGAGTCAATGAACAGGTGGATGGAGCGCTCGTGGGAACACTTGATGAGCTGGTCCATATCTGCAGCACACAGAAGTACAGGGAGCTGTGAGACCTCTGCGTCTTCTATCACACGACATCATGCAACGGAGAAAATGTCTTCCTCATGTGTGGCTTTTTTACGACTCTTGACATGTCAGCGTTGACCCAGAGGGCATTTCTTACTTAGTCTCGCTTGTCTCACTTAAAACACAACAGCTGGGGGACGTACTGTGAATCTGTGGCTGCTATGACTGGAGGCAAACATATTTCAACTGTAGCACTGAAAGCTTTTATAGACTCAAAGTGCCTGTTGACACCATGTAAACTTACAAAAGCCCATCTTGTGGGTTTACAACACTGTTGTTGCAAAAAGAAGGTCAGTAACACACTAGATCTGAGCAACCGGAGTAAAAGGTTCTCCCTAAATTTGAGCTTTCATCTCTTACACATAACTTTTGCATGTTCAGCGAACACATGACATAAATCCAAGAGCATAAATTGTCTATTAAAAACACCACACTACTGGCTACTGGATGCCACGTGGTCATCTACTTTAGAAGTTTAGTTTACAGTATAGAAATTGAAACCCAAGGCATCATCACAAGCAGAAGTGTAGTGAGGAACCAAACAACGAGAAGTATTTGGAGTACATACTTTGGAGGCCCTTGATGCCTTCCAATGCGATCCCCATCAGTGTGTTCTGGATGTCGCAGCCCGGCTGAAAAGTGCCTCCGTTCGGGTAAATGTCGATGTGGCCCACGGATCTCTGGATGCCGATGCTGCGGCCCGGGGAGCCCCTGGTGTTGGTGTGCAAAACGTCCACAAACTGGGCGTCGTCTTGGGACAGGGTGTTCTGGTTGTCCGCATGCTCGAAGGTGGGACCAGCAGGATCCAGACCTAGAAAAAACAGGAGAGCCAAGGCAAATTTCAGCAACACTTTGGAAGAATTAGCTTGTGCTGATTGTGCTCCATAAAGAAAGAGTGTATAAGACACATATAAGCAGAAAGAAATGTCTCTTGAATCGTATCTACCTATAAAACTGTACATTCAAACAATTGAGTATCATTTGGTTTCTTTTCTGCGTGTGCAGCTCTGCAGAAACACTGAGGCTCAGAACAATGTGAAGCACTGATTGTGGGTTCTTACGCAGTAAACATACCATCATACTAAGCAGGTCAGAGAGATTTCCAAGCTCAATAAACTCCATAGTGACAAATAGAGGGATTGGACCCGCTAACTGGTTACATGCACATGTACAATACCGACATGGAATGTAATGGATTATATTTCACTGGTGTGCTGTTTTGTTTTTACGAGTATATAACATTACACTACGGTATGGTATGTTTGCACGCTTGAATTCATTGGCACAGAGTCTAAATTTAGACAATAAAATGTGTGTATCACATAAGCCAAAATGCTTATAGCTAAAACACAATACACATGGTCGTAAATGTAGTCATGCATTTTTTAAAAGGGAGGTTGCACACTGCACTAATGACAATGACGCACTTTCCAGTTAAATATATCTATGCTCATACTGTTTATCTGTATGTAAAGTAAGCAGATGATGATCCATTGGTTTAAGGGGACATATCATGAAGAACTCACTTTTTCAGTGTTTGTACACATACATTTGGGTATATGGAGTGTCTATCAACCCACAAACTGTGAAATAAGACAACCCAGTCAGGTTTTTGTGGGCTGCCTAGATCAGAAAACGTGATTCAACAAGCCATTCAGATTTGGCTCCCCTTCCTATGTCACTTGGAGGCTCATTAGAATATACCGCCCACAAAGAGAAAGCAAAGAGTATAGAGGCAAAGAGACGAAGCTCCGGTGTTTACACTAAAACGGAGCGTTTCAGACAGAGGGTGAATACAGGTATATTCAGACACACAGTATGAGAAAAATAAAGTGTTTTTTTTAACATTAAATCATGTTAACATGTTCTTGTAGAAACCCAAAATACAAGTATGAACCTGAAAATGAGCAAGATATATCCCCTTTAAATGAACCGTTCTCACCTGTAATCCTGCTGATTTTATGGTCTGTCAGATCTCCGGCGATTCCAGCCACATGTGCTCCCAGACTGTAGCCCAGCAGATGGATCCTCTCCCAGGGTAACTGCAGCTCTTTCTGAAAGGGAGGAGATGGATGAGATGTTCCAGAGGAACACTTTGCCATGCTTTAAAAACAGTTTAAAGTGAATCCCAGACTTGCTGGAGGCTGTTTCACTCACTTGTATCCATGCAACAAACTTGGCCACGTCGCGGCCCACTAGTTTGGTGTAGGCCGCAGAGGTCGGGTAGTGTTGGTTGGCGCGGGTCAGCCAGTCCACCACGATCACGTTGGCGCTGGGCTCACGCTCGTAGAGAGCAGACACCAGTTTGGGCACCCAGCTTTCGAACATCCCCGTCACCTATAGGAACACACACACACACACACATGGTCACGCACATGGTCTGAGGTCAGCTGCAGGGTGGCGTGATTTATGCTGGCCTTAGCCCTCATTCTGTGTCTTGTGGTTGGAGAAGAGCCAAATCTGGCTGCATGACCGGTTCTAAATCACATTACAGGAGGAGATACAAAGCTAACTCACTGCTCTCAGCCTGTCTGCTCGGAAATGTGCATTTATTTATTGTTATATTCAATTCAATTAATTTTTATACAGCGTCAAATCATAACAGAAGTTATGTAGAGGCACTTTTCATCTAGAGTAGATCTAGACCGTAGTCTATAATTGAGAGACCCAACAAGAGATCCCCCCATGAGCATGCATTATTACCCAGCAATTACAAGGAAAAACCGGACCGGTTATTCATCTCATCAGTTTGGAGTTGGCTCAACATTTATGATCAGTTTGTTGGCTATTTCAATATTGCATTGGCAAGACTCAAACTCTACTTTATGTTCATGCAACATACAATTTTATGACATTTTTTCATCTGTATCTCAGAGTCAGAGGGGCACTAGAAGTTTTTCATCAAATAGGACCAAAACAAAATAGTGCACATTACCTACATACATAACTAACAAGCAGGGCAACCATAAGATACCTGTGATTTTAACATGATTTTACATGAAATGCATGTACTTTAACGTACCGTCCAGCCATGTATTATTATGAAGGACTGCCACTCTGAGTTGAATTCACACTCCTTGATGGTTTCTGGCTGGCCGGCCACAATATAGCACATGTCATCATCTGGGATGTCCACAGTACGCAGGGAGAACTTGGACACAATGTCAGTGTAGTCTGAGATCCATTCAGTGGTGGTCGGCAGGGGAGTAGCGGTGAATGTGGAGTTTACTGTTACAACACACACACACACAACATACAAACAGTTTGCATTAGATTATTATGGTGTGACAGAAATGTGGAGGATTGCATGCACCAATCAGGGATTCTGAGCAGGAAAGAGGTACATTTATAACATTATTATTACACTTTCCAGGTATATGCATCCATATAACAATCAGGCAGCAATTTGAAACAGTTTTATCACAAGATGACTTGCAGAAGACACTGAAACTGACAAACTTTTTCATGCAAATTACATAACCTTGCTGCTCCTCTCAATCATTAAGTGAGTCAGTGAACCAGTAGAGGCATAGAGCATGACAGTGTCGCCCCCTTTTGTCTCCACTGCATTTCTACCAACATTTAAATGAATTAAACCTCAAAATATTGTTAGTAGTCTTGATTTTCTTAAGACATTCAGTTCAGTTACGTTGATTAAAAGTGGATAAAAACATCTCAACTAATTATATACGTCCATGAGTCCAGTTTTGTAACTTTATAATACTTAAAATTACTTAAAATGCCTTTAAAAAAACAGATAACCTAAGGCTAAATGGTTTTAAGTGGAGAAATTTAGTAAAAGTCTTATTTATCAATTAAAACTAGTATTTTTTTGTATTTGAACCTCGAAATAGTACAATTTTATTCGATTTTTAAATATTTTTCACTGCTTTTTTTTTCTTTTTCCTGCAGACAAAAGGCCTGTATAGCAGCCGCTTTCCTTCATGCACACATGGACCTGAATGGTATGAAATAGGATGCAGATCTGCAAAGCGTTTCAGGGGGTTACTCGCGGTCAAACAAGGAACATCAGTAATTAATGAACCCGGATGATGATTATTGCTGCGGATGAATCATGATAATAAATAATATCCTGCCTGCTATGAAGTTGTCACAATGCAAACACAAAGTAAATAAAGTAATAAAGTCTCTCTTACCAAACCCAGTGGTGGCTGTGTTGAGTTCAGGGTCAGAAGAAAAAGTTGCAAAGATTTTTCCCAAAATTATCCAAACAGACAAAAAACTGATATTTTCTTTTCCCATATTACTGAGAAGTTTTTTTCTAAAATATCCTGAATAATAAAAAAAAAGTTGGTAAAAAGTTCTCTGGATGTCGACCAGTTGTATATCCAAGCGTGTATTATGTTAAAGTGGTGTGGAGTTGTGGTTTAGGAGTAAAGTTTCTTATGGTCTGTCACAGTTGCAGCTCCAAGTTATCTTTATGGGTGGCTCATTTGCATACTTACACGTGATTGGCTGATGGGGTTTAGGGGGGCGGGGTTTAAACTTTGTCCCAGCTCTGAATCACCAGAGGGAAATCATTCTCAACCTGCTTCAACTGAGTAACACCAGCACACAGGACTCCTATTATTAGCTTTAAACTGTGTCTTTTGTGCCAATTATCATCCATCAATTAGCTTGTTAGATTTTTTTTAAATGACAGGAACTTGCCTCAGATTTTAGGACAAATTCTCAATGTGAAAATGTGGTTTGTTTTTTCTCATAATTTATAATAAGCTGATGAAAAGGAACAAAATAAGCTTTTTATTTATTTATGTGGAAAAATATTTAACTAATCTTTTTTTTAAACATTCAAGCCAATAATATACAAGTAAAAGTCCTGCCTTTCAAATGATACTCTAGTAAAAGTATGAAAAAAGTAAGAAAAAAAAGAAGTTTTTTATTTATTTATTTATTTATTTATAATTTATGTGGAAAAAATATTTGACTAATCTCTTTTTTTTACACATTCAAGCCAATAATACACAGGTAAAAGTCCTGCATTGAAAATTATACTCTAGTAAAAGTACACATGTATTATCAGCAAAATGTAGTACTTAAAGTATCAAAAAGTAAGTTGCTCAATGCAGACAAATGGCTCCCGTAAGTGATATAGCCTACCAATTTAAAGTTTAAAAAGTTTGTAAAAAAAAAAAAAAAAGAAATGTACATACTTGTATTTATATAATATCTTTGAAAAATGTTTTTAATGTTGTTTTTTTTATTTTTTTTTATCTCTCTATGTTTAAACACTTACTAAAATCCCTGTTTTTACTGAATTTTATGTGTATGATGTTCTTTTAAACATATTTTGTGAAGCACCTTGTAACTCTGGTTTTGAAAAGTAGAAATTAATTGTATTATTATTATTACATGTTATGTCATTAAATTGTACTACTGATGTATTGATGTGTGAGCAGCATTTTATTGTTGTAGTTTGTTGAGGTGCTAATTTTTAAACTATAACAAAGCAACATACTGTATTTTATAAGCTCATATGTTTTCTGTGTAAAATCTTAATTTGTAAAGTAACACGTAGCTAACAATAGCAGTCAAAGTAATGTAATAAAAAGTCAAAGAGCTGTGAAGTAGATGTATAAAGTTGCACTAAATGGAAACACTCAAGAAAAGTACAAGTACCTCAAATGTGTGCTCAAGTACAGTACTTGAATAAGATGATATATAATATATTTATCCAGTGATATTATGATTCTGTCACTTGCAATCATCAGTTTTCTTTCACCGAGATAATCTCAGTATCAGTCAGTAAGGCTACTGCCCTCCAGGAGTCCTGGGTATATATCAAACACAAACAATAATACAATTAAAACACAGTAACAGTATGTTAGAAGCTAATGAATGATAAACTTATTATACCCAAATATATCAAACATCTCCAGCCCCGGATATCTTTCAGGTCAGAGAGTCGGAATTGAATTATATTTTTCACTACTGTTTAATATATCAGATTCAAATCTTATGATTTATTAGTTAATTAATAGTGTGGCTGATCAGAGTCCACTGAGGTCAGATGTGATCATCTCAGACAGATCTCCTGAGCGGTGTGGGTGTCTTAGAAAGCCCCCTCTCTCATTGGTGGATCACTGGTGAGTCCAAAGACGATGACAAAGCACAAAATAATTATACCACAGTGTCTCGCCCCCTGCTGACTGATTGCATGCTTAAAGGAATAAATAAAGGAATGAATACATCAAGAGAAAGTACATTCCCGTCTCATATCATGTCATGTGTAATGAAAACAACATGTTAAGTGCATTCCTTATGGTGGCAGTTAAACCCTCTTTGCGGCACTCGGGGGCACAGAAGAAACTCAGAAACTCCAGAGAAATCAAAGACACATGTAAGATGAGAGCAGGCAAGAGGGAAATGTGTCTGAGTTTTATAATGATTTTCAAGCCAAAAACACCTGCGTGAGACTATTGTACACCTCTGTTTTCTCTCAAAACGGAGGGCAACAAAAACAGGTTGACCTATAGCCTAGATGTTTCTCCATCAGGATAAAGTTTCCATGTTTTTACACATGATATAGCATACATTCATTTTTCAGAGAATCAGTTCTGTGTGAGATGCCCCCCCCCCCCCCCGCTGTGTTGTTTAATCTCCAGAAATATTATTCTTCTAAAACCCATAGAGAGAAACCGAATGAGATTTGGATTAAGATATCACTTGTGGAGCGTGACTCAGAGTGCGGGCCGTGTTGTTTAATGTGTTGGCTTGAAAAAAATGAGCCACAGACGAGGAAGATGAAGCGTTACATTTATTAGTATTAATCTTGTTCTTGTTTAACTTTACCTGCATAATATAAAGATTATCATTTAACCCTTGTGTTCTGCTGACATCAGCTTTACTTCCTCATTGTTTGGGGTCCCACAGACCCAAGTGCTGTATGTGTAAGTAATAAAAATAATAGCAAAAGCAACCAAATATCTTCTTTTTCCCCTCTTACCTCATTTAAACCCAATATGTAGAGAAGTATTGAAGTGTTAACCCTTCCCTTTTCCCACAAACTGAGCTTTTACATTTGATGAAGGGGACAGGTTTTCTGAAACATCATCATGTTTTGAAGCAATTCTCATAAAATTAGGGAAAGTCATTAAATCTCAAGGTGATTAAAGGTGCTAAATACAGGATTGGGAGCATTTCGATTGCCTCCATACGGCTCTCAACATGGCGACAGCTCGCAGCTAACGGTGCTAACAATGAAAATAACAGAAAAAGTGCTGACAGAGATAACGGCGTTAACCTGGGTGCTGCGCTTCCGTGATGGCGCTGTCGGTCGGTACGGTGTTATCAACTGCTGTATGAAAGCAGTGTAGTGCGGCGGCCGTGAGCCAGTGGGTCATGCTCATATGCACGAACATGCACTAAAAGCACGCACGGCCGGCCCGGTGTTGTGTCGAGTAGAGTATTGTTTGCCATGGATATGTTTCCACCTACCTAAACCTGAACCAACCCTTATCCCTAACCCTAACTACCGAGGAGGGCGCAATCATTTTAAAAGGAGGGAAACACTATTCGATGGAGGAGCAGGCTTCATTATAACACCGGCTATGTCAACAAGCATAGGAGATGCTCTGATTACAACACAGACAGTGGGAGAGTGACTTCATCCTCTGCTCAGGTAGACATTACTCCTCTATATCTTTACATAGCAAATAGTTGTTCGCTGCTATATTAATGCTCTGAATATCAAATTTAGCACCTTTAAATAATGGCAAGTATGTTTTTTGAGCTGTTTACGAGGGCCATGGGGTCTTTTTACGACATGCTATACTATTACCTTTTTGACATAATATACTATGACTTTTTTCTTACGCTAAGGACATTAGATGTAATGCTAAGTTTGGGTGAATAAAAAAAAAAAGTAGGAAAAAGCTGATTCACTTTCCTTCATGAACCCTTTCTGCCCGATTGAACCATGCTGTCCTCAGTAATCAACTCCCTCCCTAAATATAGTCCCCTGTTTCTTTTATCTTTTATGTCCAGATATATGCATGCCTACAGTGTGTTTGTATGTATGAGTCTGCCAGTGATTGTCAGGAAGGTGATGCTTATGGCCAGACCAGCAGGCCCAACCCAGTGATTAGAGAGAAGAGCAACGCCTATCCTCCCGGCCTGTGATCTCTATCAGTCAGGGCAGTTACTGTACTTAACGCCACGGTGATGAATAACAGGGCATAAAATGTCCTAGACACACCCTGACATGTTTCAGAATAAATCTGACTTTTCTTCACGGCTTGAAAGTTTTAACACTTTGTGTAGTTATCAGCAAGAAGAGGGAGAAGGTAGAGCAGCTGATTAAAGACAGGCAGACTAAATGCAAGTCATGACAGTAACGACGGGTCAACGGTGGTGCAGCAGACAGACTGCCTGGGGTGTTCTGGCTTGTATACACATCTGATATGTCCCAGTCCAATGTCATCCAGCCCCTTTGAGCTCCAATTAGTTTGCCGTAAACCTTGAGGAAATTAAAAGATCACTGCAGAGAGAACACATATCTCCTGCTGGGGAGGAATTCCTTCACTTTTTATGTTTTTTTCTTCCGGAGCCTCACAAAACTAAAAGGTTTCACATTCCTCTGTTTGCACTTCTGACAGATTATGAGAGCAGTGTTGAGCCACAAGCCGTTTTAACATTTATTCGAACCACACTCTTATCTGTCATAACATTTTAGATATCCATAACAACATTTCTTGATGTCAAAACATTGTATTCTCAGTCGTCAGAATGGTAATTAAAGAAATCCACAATAACGTTCTCACAAGTAAAAATTGTATCTTGAGATATCTACAACTTTGGTTGTACTAGTGATTATTCGCAAATTAATAGCACATTTTTTATCTGTTCAAAATGTACCTTAAAGGGAGATTTGTTAAGTATTTAATACTCTTATCAACATGGGAGTGGGCAAATATGCTTACTTTATGCAAATGTATGTATATATTTATTATTGGAAATCAATGAACAACACAAAACAATGACAAATATTGTCCAAAAAGCCTCACAGGTACTGTATTTAGCATAAAAACATATGCTCAAATCATAATATGGCAAACTCAAGCCCAACAACCGCTGTCAGTGTTTCAGTGTGCTGACTTGACTATGACCTGCCCCAAACTGCATGTGATTATCATAAAGTGGGCATGTCTGTTAAGGGGAAACTCATGGGTTTTTCACTGTGCTCTGAGGACATCGTGTGCTCTGTTGTGCTTAGGACATTGTGGGCTGTATTTTGTATGCACCCAAAGACATCGTGGGCTGTTTATGTCAAAATTTTGAGGTTACAATTTATTAAAAGTGACAGACACGGATGGACATCATTGGTAATTAAAATGTTATACAGTTGTGAACATTTTAGTTTGTTCGGAGCACATGTCTAAACAACACTTGCAGCCAGTATAGGACTTTAGTCACTACATATATTCTTTCTTCTTCCTAGTCAAAAAGAACATTTCAGATATCCAGAAGGTCATTCTTCCTAGGAAAAATGATGTAATTTTGGGCTTTCAATTTCAGACATCCACAATTGCATTTTTGATATCTACAATGAACATTGTGGATATCTGCAGTATAATTCTTACTAGGAAAAACTCCCATTTCAGATCTAGTCCAATTGTTAACTGAAGTGAGCTATTTTTGCATTTTATAATCTTTTTGGATATCCAGATATACATTATGTATATCCAGAATGGTTTTTCATTTTGGATATCTGAAATTAAAATTATGGCCAGTAACAATTGGATTGTAGATATTTGTAATTGGAGGTTTTCCTTGCAGATATCCAGAATGTCAATTATGGTTATCTGAAAAAGTGAATTTATGGTTCTGTGATACATATCCAGTTTAGCTATTAAATCTTAAAGAGGACCTTCTATGCTTTTGTGCTTTTTTCCCCTTTCCTTTAATGTGTTATATATTTTTTTTGTGCGTGTAAAATGTCTTCAAAGATACAACGCCCAAAGTCCACATCAAAGGGAGTTACTATCCCCCATAGAAACACTGCTCCTGAACTGCCTGAAACGCCATGCTTGAAGTCCCGCCTTTTCTCCCATTAGTGGTGATGTCACCAAGTAACACATTTGCATAATACCTGCCTAGAGGCTAGTTTGGCACACCCTCAAACAAAGCCAGTTGGACCAGAGCTGTTTAGTCTGGTTGACCAATCACAACAGAGTGGGCCGGCTGACCAATCAGATCAGACTGGGCTTTTCAGGAGGGCGGGGTTTAGGAGCTCAAACAGAGCGTATTCAGAGGTGCTGCAGAATACCCGGTACAAGAAAGATAAAGCGTTCTTTTGAACATTAAAGCATTTAAACATGTTCTTGAAGAAACCCAAAATACTAGAATGCACCTGAAAATAAGCATAATAGGTCCTCTTTAAAAATGGCTTGCCAAAGCCACAAAGACTACTAATACTTTGTTTGTGTGCTGAATGTTTTAAGTGGTGGTGTTTACACTCCATCTGTTTCCTTGTTTGTCTCTTTTTCTTTCTCTCTTGCCCCAAGTTATTTACATGTTTATTCAAAAGAGCGGAACCCCTATAGCAAACACAGGTGTAACAGCAACCAAACAGACACAGCACCACACAGTCAGTCATGCTCACACGACATCTCAGGCAGTGAGACATAAACCTCATAAACATGTGTTTAAGCAGTCGTGCAAACACACACACACACACACACACACACACACACACACACACACACACACACACTGAAATCCTCAATGTAAACGTCCATTTTGATGACTCACTCAGAAGGCTGATTTTGGGAAAAAGGAAAGCAGGGATAAATATTATTGTGTTTCAGAGAGGTTATAGCATGTGTGTACAGTATGTGGCTTAATCACACACTAATGAGAGTGTTTCATCCACAGCCAGCAGGCAGGAGATGTGGCTGCTGACTTTCATGTTTGAGTGTTTTCTGGAGACTTTTAATACTAACGTGGCTTAATTTTGATCTGGACTGCACTGCCATCTTCTTCTCTGTTCCTTAAACTGTATCTCTTGCTGCCTGTGCAATGGTACAAGGCTGTCCCATCATTGTTTATCATGACTTCATTGATCACATTGTGTTCCCATTTATCTGAATGTTTCTATTCTCTTTCATGGCCGTCACTGTCCAGACACAATAGGAGAGGAAGAAAAGACCTTCAGGGATTTCTGCTGCTGAGACCTTGAAGGCAGCTGGAGTGAGAAAAAAAACTTGTGAATCATGGTTTCACCAATCAGTTCACATTTGTGGCATGAAAGCTAAAGAGAACGCTCTAATTAGCTGACACCAGAGTGGATTTTAGCTTTATTACCCGTTTCAGAATCCATTAGAGATCTGCTGGGTTGGACACAGAGAAAGAAAGGCTCCTCAGTGGGAGTTCAGTGTTTTACGAGCCTCCTACTAAAGACACATTGAGGTCATAAAAGAGCCGCAGAAAGACTGGAGTGTGTGACGAAGGCAGTATTTTTTCCCTCTATTCAAGGGTGACTTGAGGAGGTTGTGTTATACACTTGTGCCGGCAGTTTAACAAGGAAACTAATTGATGCATAAATTGCGTGTGAGTTTGTGTGTGTGTATGCACAAAACATTTGGGTGTTTATATCTAACATACACGGAGAGTGTCTCTTATTTGTATCTACTGTACACTGTAAACTGTGTGTGCCCCTTATATGAACCTCTCAGTCCTCACTTTCCAGTAAGTGGGGAAGAGGTTTGCGTCAACATGTGCTTCTGCAGAATTTAAGAGATCATAAATTATTATTATTGCAGATTATCGGAATCCAACATGTAGAGAAACGTCCAAACTCAACATCATTTGAGTTTTATTGGACGTGCATGAGAAATAGCTTTGCAGGTGAAAAAGCAGCTGAAATCACTTGTGTGGCCTCGCTGTGAGACAGATGATGCTCATGAGATCAGTAGGAAGCCAGAAACATCAGCCTTCTCTTAAATCATGTTTGACATATATATTAAAATATTTTTAGATATATATGAAACGTAAGTCCATGTACAGATACCAAACCCCTAAACAGGCACATGTTTGTCTGCCAGTTAGATAAGGCATGTAGGTAATGTTATAGGAGTGCAATGCTATATTAATGGAGTACTCTTAAAGGGGACATATCATGAAAAACTATAGACTGTATATAAAAAGTGGACGTAGTCACCGTGACGTCACCCATTGGTTTGTGGACTGCCGTTTTGAAGCCTCGAGTTCGGCATTTTGGTCGTCGCCATCTTGTTTTTTTGCAACCAGTAGTGACACGAGAGGCTGGAGCTAAGTACAATCAAACGCTGAATAAGATATTTTTAGGCGTCCAAAATGTTACAGTTAACTTTCATGAACTGAAAACACACTGTGAAAGGGTTAAAGTTGTAAGACGAAAACACGGACAACTTCCCGACCGGACAACGCCGTGGTAGCGACCTGTCAATCACAAGGTAGCCACGCCCTAAAGCATAATCTGCTTTACAGTCTTTTTGACTCTAAATGGGACCATAATTTACTAAATGAACATCATGCTGTATTGAAGAAGACTTGAAACTAGTGATTAAGACCATAAACTCATGTTTACAATGTTTACTGAGGTAATAAATCAAGTGAGAAGTAGGCTCATTTTCTCATAGACTTCTATACAATCAGACTTCTTTTTGCAACCAGAGGAGTCGCCCCCTGCTGGCTGTTAGAAAGAATGCAAGTTTAAGGAACTTCTGCATTGGCTTCCCTTTTTGCCCACTGTAAAGAACTCACTTTTTCACTGCTTGTACTCATACATTTGGGTATCTGGAGTGCCTACCATCCCACAAACTGTGAAATAAGACAACCCAGTCAGTTTTTTGTGGGCCGTCTAGATCAGAAAACATGTGATTCAACAAGCCATTCAGATGTGGCTCCCCTTCCTATGTCACATGCAGGCTCATTAGAATATATCGCCCACAGCTTGAGAACTACCTTTGCAAAGGTGCGGCATATTTTTCTCGCAAGCCAATCAGAGCAGACTGGCCTTTTTCAGGAGGGGGTCTTAAAGAGACAGGCGCTAAAACGGAGTGTTTCAGACAGAGGGTGAATACAGGTATATTCAGACAGACAGTATGAGAAAAATAATGTGTTTTTTGAACATTAAAGAATGTAAACATGTTCTAGTAGAAGCCCAGAATACAAGTATGAACCTGAAAATGAGCGTGATATGTCCCCTTTAAGAAAGTCGAGTTTAGGCCTAAAAACATGAGCCATTTTTCTATTGCAGAGCCTTTCCTCCTCTATCAAACCCAGTGAGGTGATCTCAGTGAGTAGACTATCTGCCAACACTATATGAGAGCCGGATGTATTGTAGGGTGACCTCATCAGGAGAACGCCTTCTACTTATATAATGTTTGACATATACAGTATATAAAACATATATTTATATATATATATATATGAAACCTGAGTCCATGTGCAGATGCCAAACCCCAAGATGGCACTGTTACATAGCATGAACTGCCAGTTAGATATGGCATGCACATGTAAATACACCTACAGTACAGTATGTGCAGAGGGATAAGCATGAAGAGCAACACATGCACACACACACACACACACACACACACACAGAGGGAGGCTGCACATCTGTTAATGCATATCCTCTGTACGTCAGCTCATACAGAGTTTCCACTGTTCTTTACACATTATTCAGTATATGTCCAGTACATAAAATCCTACACACTTTTGTATTGGCACACAGTCCCGACAGTGGCATGCACACATAAAGCAAGCATGTATATTATGTGTGTGCAGGGGATACACATCCAGTAGCTCTGCCTGCTCAGTCCAGTTTCTCCAGTGTCACGGTTTAGTGCCTGTACGTTACATAAGGGCTTCTGCAAGTGTGTGTTGGTGGTTTTATCCGTATGTTATGAGAGGAATGCCTGAATGAGTCCTATGTTTCATCCGTGAAGGCAGCTGACCTTGCTGGTGTAAAGGGAGACGACTCGGGTCACACTAGTCTAGCCAGACGTGACTTTCTCAACTCACTGATGTCCCAACGCAGGAGAAAAGAAGACATTTCATAACTATTTGATTTCAGCTGCTCCAGAAGATGCCAGCGTCTCGCCTGGCGGCAGTGAGAAGACGTTGAAATGTTCATTTAAATTCCTGTTGCCTGCTGTTTAAATCATTTGAATCATTTTTCAACCTAATCTTATCTGAGAATAAACTTCAAAAATACTACATGAAATACTGGGTAGTGTAATTGTGATGTTATACGTGATTGGTCAATGAATAAATCAGTAATCTCTTCTTTATTGATTTTTTTTCTTTTGATTTGTATTTATTTAATTGATATGTTTTTTATGTATTGTATTGTATTATCTGCGTTAAAATGTTACCTTAGTTTTGTCTTGCTTTTGTTTGGCCTCACTGTTTGGCTTTCTGTTGTTACATTGCCTTGTATGCTGCTTTTGCTTTGTCTGTCAAAGCACTTTGTAAACTTGTGCAACCAGACCTTAAAGAAATAATCCAAACTGGATGAGAACCAAAAAGGATGAGAGGACCATCAAAGATTATTTTAGATCAGAAACAACAGAACATTTGCTGACAGACTTTTATCACAGTGTTTAGCATCCCTCTTACAACCCCAGATGACAGAAGCCTGTCTGACTCTGCAAGTTTTGCAGGTTTGGCCTTCGTTCTCTTCTCATCTGTCTGGCTGCTGTCTGAGCTCGATGTCTTTGGTTGGCAGGAAGTAGAGTTTGCATCATTCCTCTCGTGCTGCTGCCCAGCAGCCTGGCATGAAGACCGGCTGCTCTGCACGAATGATTGTGAGAAGCTCAGGTTCATCGTTCTGGCAGCAGATCTCCAACAGATGAAGGATTTCCCCTAACGTGCTTATGCTGTCCTGCTGTTGCTTGTTATCAAATATCTGTCTGTTGTTTTGCCTGAATTCCTTGAAATCATGAACAGAAATATCTTTTAAAGATTACAAAAACATACTCAAAAATTCATGAAAGTTTTGATAGAAGTTTCTCACATCAAAGTCAGTTTACAGGTCTTTGGGAGTAATACTGCATATCTGAAAATAGTTTTATAAAGCCTAAAAATAGACTGATTGTTTTATATTTTTCCATAATTTGATGTATTTTTTCAAATCATATCAGGGCGACTTTTTTGTGGGCATCAAATTGACAAAGATATTCTCAAAACACATTTGTTGGCAGAAACAGGGCAGGCCGGATGAAAAAGAATTTAGATCTACAATAGATACAGGACACTATTTATGTTCTTATCTCTTTCTGCATTTTTCTGACCCAGATCACTGAAGCTCTGCAGACCTCCTCCTCCTCCTCCCTGCAGGTCTATCTGTTTATCCGAGCTCCAGTTCTGTTGAAACATAATAAGGATGTTATCTCAGCTTTGTTTTTCCTTCAGCTGTCCAAGGAAGCTCCTGGTGGATCCACCTGTGGTGGTCTCAGGTCTGGTGCTTTGTAGACAACAAACATTACCACCCTCAGCGTCTCACATTCACATGCACTGCCTCTGATTCAAAGACGTGAACCAATCGATATGATGAAACTCTGCAGAGGATCTTGCTGGAAACCTGCTGTGTGATATGATCCATGATCCATCATGTTTGTTTTGTTTCTCATGTGCAGGATGGAATGTAGGTGTGGCTCTGGCACCTGCTGTATAGTCACCTGTCGTTCATTCACACAACTACATTTATAACAGATTGATCTTGTGATTGTCTCCCTTATTGATTTGCTAACACATCTCTGCTACATGTTTGCAGCTGGAGGCAATGAGCTTGAGACATAACAGCCACAGAAACATGGAGGACACAGTCAGACGACTCATCAGGACCGACTGAGAAAATAAACACACATTCCAGAGGCCAGGGTCAGCGATGTTGCACAGCACGGGGGTGACGCCGACCTTCAGTGTGTGTGTGTGTGTGTGTGTGTGTGTGTGTGTGTGTGTGTGTGTGTGTGCAGGTGAAGTGTCTGTGACCTCCTCTAGCTCAGATCCCGTGTGCTCCTCCTCTCCCCAGAGGCCGTATAGTCATGTTGATTTAAGCTGCTCGTTCTACATCTGGTGGACTATTTGCAGTCTCGGTATACATGTCCTTATTTTATCCCCAACATCCTCTCACCCATAAGTCATGTCCTCTATATGCCTTATCTTCTGTCTCCTTTTGTTCCCCACGTAGCACTGCTGCTGCCATCCACGTCCACATGGGTACAAGAGTTATTGTCACATCTACTCAGTGGTGGAATGTTACAAAGTACATTTACTCAAGGAATGTACTGAAGTACTATTTTGACATACTTTGACTTGAGTATTTCAATCTTATTCTACTTTATACTTCATACTTTATTCTACTAATATTGTACTTTTTACTCCACTACATTTCTTTGACACTTATAATTACTTTTTACATATAAAAACATCACTATACTACTGATCTACCAGTAGCATAAAATGCTCTTACATGCATTCGTTTGAAATATGAAAAGTACAATATTCTATAATAATATAACACTGTTCGAGAAGCCATTCTGCATAATGAGTACTTCTACTTCTGATATTTTAAATATAACTATCTGAAACTACTTCTGTACTTCTAATTAAGTAACATTTTACATTCAGGACTTTTACTTGTAATGGAGTATTTTTAGACTGTGATATTTCTACATTTACTTAAGTAAAGGATTTGAGTACAACTTCCACAAATGCATGTAGTGTAGCCTGTGTATGCAGTGACTGCAACCCTCGGTCCTCACGGTTGCTTGTAATGTAAATGTTGGTATTTCAGCTGATTCTGCAGTGTCAATTAATAAGCATAATAACATCTTAACATCTTAATGACTAAAGTATAAATAGAAATGACCAGATCTGGCTTCTATTTATGGTTATATAGCACCCTCTAGTGGACAAAAAGAAAACGACAGAGGAAAGTTGGGATGATTTTAGATTCAAGGGTTTAATGATGCTGGTGGCCAGCAGGTGATCATGATTAGAGTTGATTACTGCCTCTACCAGAAAGGCCTGTTTGTCTCTTATCAATTTTGCCTGAGGAAGATCTTATAGATACAAATGTTTCCTTGAAAAGAGAAATAAATTTGGAGACTAAAAATGTGTAGACCTCCTTTGCGGCCTAAAAGTTTGTTCACACCATTCGATGCAACTGCAAAATACATAAATATATAAAATATGCAGCAATAGCATTCAACTACCGGCACATTTTCACTGTTTAATAAAATGTGGATTTAATGTGAGGCTTAAATTAACACCCCAAAGTTTACAGCCTGCTGTTGAGTACTTCATACTGCATACATACTGTGGCGCAGTGGAGGGTATACGCAGGTATACGGGGTATACCCACCTCTTTTTCTGGTGGTTTACAGTATACCCACCTATCAGCCAAAAAGCCACTGGAATATATAGGAGAATAAATCCACTTCCTCCTCGGTAACCTACGACCCATCTACCTAGTAGTACACCCACCTCATGACCACTACACCACTGTATACATACATTATGAGTCATCATTTGCGCTTCATGACACATGAGCTGTAGAGTACTGAAAGAGGAAAGTATCTGTGAGAAGAGAGGAACTCGGTTAGTAGAAAAGGAACTTGGATCCAGTAATAGATAAGAACCAAGGAAGTTAGAGGAAGAAGGAGCTTTAAAAACCTATATGAGTGTGAAGTACAGAGGTCAAAATGGCATCAGTCAAGAGCACATTCTCCTGTCATGTCCTGGACATTGTGCTATTCTGCAATGAGAATGCAACTCTGAGGTGACTGTCAGGAGATGACAGACTATTGGACTCCAACCAGACCTCCCACTGGGTTTGCTTTTGCTGCCACTGGCTTCTCACCTCATTTCTGCAGTCTAGGCTGGAGGTCTACAAGTCATGATGTGAAATACAGTACATCGAGTTGACTAATTCTCCCTCGGCCATTTGGGAAAAGTTTCAGGGCACCAGAGCAGCACTCTGAGTGCAGATGCCCGCTGCATGTGGTACTGGAAGAGATAACAGATTTATAACAATTTGGTGGTTTCATTATTATATTAGTTAAGTTAGAGGGAGACACGCTGTTATGTGGATGAATTCCATTATAGTCAGCGGATATACTCATCTTGGACACTATTAACCATGTTTGAAACACACTGTACACAGTAGCGTCTCATCCCAAGCCATTGCTACTCCTTTCAACTAAAGTGTGATTATTGTGAGGTGTACATGGGATCTCAGACCTGCTGAATGTGTCTAGTTTTGTGGTAATTCCATTTTAATGCAACTGGTTAGCTTGTGAGTTTTTGAGTAACTGAATTCTGCTTTTGCTGCCGGTTTTACAAGTGACATTTTCATTTTGCTTCAACCACTTCCTGAAATTAATATGGTGTTGCACCAAGTTAAAATTTTATTACATCTTTAATGCGGGATCCTTTTTATTATCAAACAAATCAATGTTTCCAGAGCATTCCCAAATCTCACTGGAGCCATGTTTGGCACTCCTCAAACAGGATTTAGTGAGTTTCCATAGTATAAACAGTTTGAGTTGACATGCGTGTACCAATTTCAAGCCTCTGAACACCCACACAGGTGTTTTCAGTTGATCTGGCCGATTATACCTCTGCTCAGGACTGTGTGGGCGTCGATATCGCATCCATGTTTCCCCTCACTTGAATATTATTCTTGTATCCCTCCCACCAATAAAGCACTGAGAGGGTCGACTCATCGATGATTTGAGAGTCAAAAGGGTTTAGTGCTGGAGCCAATTAGAGTCCAACTTATATACTGCACTTCTATAGTACATGAAAAAGCTCTACTGGAAGGGTTGAAAATTAAATAGTTGCTTCGATGAGTCATGCCAGCTTAAGTGTGTTTATTGTGCCCTCTTGTGAGCCCCTGCAATTTAATTTTGACAAAATTGTTTAGGTAATTTAAAATAACAGTCAGGGAGCGTTTGTTTCCGTAGCACCACTGCAAAAAGATGAAAAATCTTTTATTGATGGAGGCAATTTCACTCTGTGAATTTTACAACTGAGCTCCATTAGACACCAGCAGCTGATATTGTGACACTGACCAGAACATGGCATTAAAATGAACCAAACAGAAGGACTAAACTAATTATATAACACTTTTATGAAAAAAAATCCCCCCAAAAAACACATTTGAGTTACAGAAGACATAGGCTGAAACATCATACATTAAATTTTAGATTTAGATTTTATAACAGATCTTAATCAATAGATTGTGAGCACAGTCAGACTCCTGGGGCATTTATTGCCTTTATCCAACAAGCACACTAATGAAATACAACAAAAAAAAAAAAGCACAAATTGAAGTATTAAAAGAAGTCTAACCAGCATGGATAATCTGAATGTGAGGTTTACTTTAAAAACATGTTACTCAGCAGCAAAACTTCACCAAACATCTGTGTTTTAAAAAGAATGAAGTCAAAAAAGGAGCCGCAAGCTATGAACAAATTAATTGCAACGCAGGCTCATTTATCGAGAATGGAAAACTTCCACCCAATGCTTCAGACACAAACTGGGATACAGAGAGAAGACTGGTGAGGTTAGGTCCATCGACCCAGGTGTCTAGAAAACATCACAACACGGAGCTCTGACGTGACTCTCCGCCACAGGCCGACCTGCATATACAACACATTCTTGGCAAGCAGACAGTAGTGTTCTACAAACAAGGTGGAGGTTTGACTGGATGATAAATACAAGGCAGGAGATCACTACATCACGCACACAACAAAACAAAAAGGGAGAAGCGACCAGAAAAATAAACGTCTCCGTCAAAAATGGATTGGAATTGTGTCAAAAAAGAATTCCTGGTTTTAAAAAATTTACAAAACAAGATGGTCACATCACATCCTTCTTGATATGACCTCCTGAAACGTTCCTAGTATTGTCTTCAGACAGACATCAGTAGCGTCGGCCAAAAGCTCCGCCCTGCAGCCCGCTGCCCTGCATCAGCTGGTTCTGTCTGTTCAGAGCTCCAGACAGGGACTGAGACGTTCCCGTGTTCATGAAGCTTCCACGGCTGCTGTAAAGACAAACACACACAGAGACACAATGATCGATACTGTTCTAACAAATAGAGCTGGCTGCTCCTGTGAGCTGAAGTTAAAAAATGACGCATAAATCCAGCTGATATTCACGACTCACCTTGCCAATCCTCCACGTGCCATGTGGCTCTGGCCTGGGATGGCACCGTCTCTACCTGGAGCAAAAAAGCGAAACATCAGATACGTAGACTAGAGTATTTATATGTCTAGATTGTCATTAATTGGGATGCAAACTAGTTTCAGGACATGTTGCACCATTTTCCTTCAGCCTGCTACTATAATTGTGCCATCTGCCACTCCAATCCTCAGAAGGCAAAACTACTTTACTTCAAAATGTACATCACTGTATCAAATGAGGGTAACTGCTATTCTGTCTTTCAGAGGTTGTAGTGGGCTCAGTCTTAAAGCTGGAGTGAAGATACTGGTACCATATGAAACTAGAAAAAACTAAGGAATCGATTGGTACCAACCATGTCATGTTAAAAAAAGTGAATGAAAACTCTGAGAAGAACAGAGTGAAAACTGTATCTTATTAGGTAAAATGATGTTGACAAACTGCAAAATGTGCAGTTGAAATAATCACAATATGTTGCAATATATCTTGTAATGCTCAGCATATCACAAAATGTTTAAAATCGCAATAAGATCAAATCATGACTTAAGTATCGTGATAATATGGTATCGTGATAATATGGTATCGTGGGGCCTCTGGTGATTCCCACCCCTAGTATCATGAAAGCAGTTGGTGTAACTAGCATTACAATCATTACACACAAAATAAAAGGACAAGTATGAGTACCTTGCCATGTTCTCTCACCATCTACCTTCCGGCTGGAGTCCCAGTCTCGACCTCCTTCCCTAAAAGGAAAAAAGGAAAAATATTTTGTACATGTTTTCCCTTCCTTCAGGATAAATGTCAGCACTGGACACTATTTAAGTTTTCATAATGGCCTGAACTGAAGGCAGTCTTACCTGGAGTTGACACGCTTGTCATAGCCTCCGCTCCAGGAGTCTCGGCCCTCTCTGCCATGTCTGTCTGACCGGTCTGAGAAGTGCTGAAACAAGAGACACAACACAGTTAGAATTTATCCATTATATCTGCACTGCTACACATTTACTGCAAACATTCATAGTGTCACGGTATGAATGTGGCAACCGAATGAGCATTTCTCCTTTCCATGTTCACTGGTAGACATCAGAGACCTACTTGATTCTTCCCATTCTAAGGATGTACTGTATGCTTTCACCTTATAATGTGCAGGAGTTGCATCTTAACTTTAGTGAGAGACGAGGGTCAGCGCCTCTTACCTGACCATCTCTGTCTGCAGCAACGCTACGAGTGTTGTCCCGCCTGTCCATCATCAAGTCGTCTTGGTAGCGGCCCCGGCCCTCTCTGTGGTCAAAGTCCTGATAACGCTCCTGACGGTTGAAGTCTGAACGGCTGTAACGGTCATCAAGGGCCATGCGCTTATCAGGCCAGTCATCTTTCCTAAAAGAGGAGCAGGCAACGACATCCAGAATGATGTTCATCCACTGAGCTGCTCTGTATCCATCTGATATATATACACAGCACATACTGTACAGAAGCTCTCACCTTTATTATTGCTAATATCTTGTGTTGTTCTGATTCTATTTAGCAGGCTTTTACTTAAAAAAGACTCAAGATCTTTAGCACTTTAATAAAATAAGATAGGTTATATTCTAATAATTGAGAGGCCAACTGAAATGAACCTCTGCAAAGCAATAAATCCATTTATCAATCATCACTACACTAGGTCCGTTATTATTTACCTGCCATCAATGTCATAAGGCCTCTTAACGGGGCGGCGGTCCTGTTCGCAACGCAGCTGCTCCTGCTGCCGTCGCAGCTCATCGCGCTCCCTCATGATCCTCTCCTGCTCGCGCCGCCTCTCGTACTCTATACGTAGCCTTTCCCGCTCCAGGAACTGACGCTCCATACGGTCCGCATCAAGGCGCTGCTTCTCAGCCTGGGAGTCAAAACATTAGTGAGATTAACGTCAACGCAGAACTCATGAGAAAATAAAGCAGACTATGAGATAATTGACAAATTGATATGTGGGAGCAAAAGTATTTATAAACATATTTCTATTTCTGTATTCAACAGGCTAAGATTTGCACCAGAGAAAATCTAATGAAGGAAATCATGTGGGCAGTAACATCAACAGCAATGCAGTGACAGAAAGAAATCCCCCGTTAGAAATACTGACAGTACCTCGAGAAAGTTTCTCTTCCGGATCAAGTGTTTCCTCTCCTCTTTCTCTCGGAACAGACGGATTCGCTCGCGCTCGCGGTCCGGGCGGTTGTCCCGGTCGCCACGGTCCCGGTCGCTAAAAGAAGATGACAAAGATCAATCTCTCTGTATTGGAAGTGTATGTTGTTACTATAGGTGAACAGTGTTCAGTGTAAAATCATACTGTACAAACTGCTACAAAGATCATTTCTTCAGCCTTCAGCAAGGAACTAGAGCATTCTTTTAAATTTTACAGAAACAGACATATCAGTGTTGTAAAAAGATATTTCCTATGGGCCTTCACAAACTAATTCAAGATCTTTATTAATACTTAATTGTGTTTTATTAAGCCCTATGGTGGGGTCAGATTCAACGATCCTTACGTGAATCTGCGTCTCTCCACCTCTCTGATCTCCCTCTCTCGTTGTCTCTGTCTCTCCCTCTCTCTCTGCTCCTTGATCTGGTCAAACGACAGGATTTCTTTCTTCTCCTTACTGGGTGACTTGCGGTCCCGACTCTTAGAGCTCTGGAGAAGGGAGAGAAGGAAAGAAAACGTTAGGGAAGAGTATCTGGAGGTCAAAATAGAATCTGGCCTGCAGATTTGAATGACAAGTAGTGTTGATGTAACCTCCATATTAATAGTAACCTTGTACGCTGGCATCTAGCAGACCACGCTTTATTTAAGTGGCATCTTAAGTGGCAGTTAGAAGCTTTTGTTTACTTACTCGTTCTTTGCTTTTGGTTTTGACGCTGATGACAGGCTCTCCTTTGGACTTGTCCATAACTACAGTCCTCTCATTTCGCCCTATCAAACAAAAACAATTGATATTGTCAAAAATATAAGAAAATGTTTTGGAGAGGAGTATTTTCTTGATAAGTACAAGCTGGAAATTATCCCATATTTCTCACCTTTGCCATCTTTCCCTTCTCCCTCAGACTTCTCATCCTTTCCATCAGATCTACAGAAAATACGAACAGTGTGAGCTCTATTAGTGCTGTATCAACAAACATTTTAATGAATGGTTTACTTTTCTCTCATATACAGTAGCTGATAGCTTATCCACACTCAGGGGCTCCAACTGCAGCGGTTGTAGGTTACCACTGGGGCATGCCATGCTAAATATGTATGCACCCATGATATTTAAAAGCACACAGGACCAAAATAGCGAGCCGGCGGGGCATTTTTAGTAAGAGACTAAACTCAAACATGCAGCAGCTTGTAAGCAGTCTTACTTTGAGTCAGACGAGTGTCTCCGGTCATTGCCAGACTTCTTGGGGTCATTCTTGTCTGCTGGCTTTTTCCCCGCAGGCTCATTTTTAGCCTAAAATGTTTAAACAGGAAGGTGTTTATTCACAAAAGCTGAATGAACAAATTACATTTCACACTGATCATATCATACAATGAAAATGAACAATAACACCATCACCACATCTGAAGTTATTTTTGTCCCAAAGGAAATTCTAATTTAACAAAATTATACATTATCAAATGTAACAATTGCTTTGTTTTACCGCACCTTCTATTTTCCACTTCTGTAAATCTTTGCCAGGTGTTTTGGAGACATACCCTAAAGTTTACAATAACTGTAATGGAAATAACCCTTTAGGCTTTGTTTTCTTCATCTGGTCTCATTTTAATTATTTATTGCTTTAGGCAACGCATGCTTTTATAATGATAATACTTAAGCCTACATGTCAAGTGTAATTAGCAGCGTTTCCCATTAATTACCTCGACTGTGGCGGTGTTTGATTAAATTGTTTATGAGAGCACAGTGGTGGAAGAAGCACTCAGGTCTTTTACTTAAGTAAAAGTAGTAATACCATAGTGTAAAAATACTCTTACAAGGGAAACTCCTGCATTCAAAATGTTCCTTAAGTAACAGCACAACGTATTAGCATCAAAATATACTTATGTACATGTAGGCTACTTGAGTAGCCTACATGTACTTACTTACATTCCACTACTGCTAGAGCACAGAACTGTTTACAAGATAACGTTCTTCATAGATCTAGCCTCTTAATTTTGCTCTTAAAGTTCACCAGATTGATGCATTTAACTTTAAAATGTACAAAGTTTTCTTTCGGGGGAGCATGCCCACGGGTCCCCTCTAGAGGGTCTGAGGTCTACCAACCACTCTCATAAAAACCTGTGGGAAACATGAATTAGGAACGTCTCCATCAGGTTAGCAAAACTTTCTACTTTTTTTCCCCTCCCATTACACCTGACAGAACTCAAACTTAAATTGAATAACAGATTCACTCAGATGCATAATGTGTTTGTCTGGGTGGGACCACAGTTATTGGAGATCCAATGAATGGACGCACTACGATGACGCAAAAATCTTCCTCCGACACTCACCCGCTCCACAGAGATCATCCTGCCATGCAGCTCAGTCCTGTGAAGGTGGCTGATGCACTTGGTGGCCTCCTCTGTGGAAGACATGGTGACAAAACCATAGCAGCGAGCCCCAGGGCTCTTGGCGTTGGTCACCACCTTGGCTCCAACAACCTGAGATGACCAGGGAATTGGGAGAAAAACAAAAAATGAAATCCTCAATTTTAGATCAAATAGAAGTGATCTGTAATTTCTAGGTCTGTTGATAACGGTGAGGGATAGTTTCTATAGACTAACCTTGCCATATTTGCTGAAGAGCGTCTTCAGATCAGTTGCTCTAGTAGTGGAAGAGAGACCACTGACCCACAGATTCTTGCTACTGCTTGCTGCAGCACTTCCAGCAGCTACACACAATTATATAATAAATTAATGAGCATATATCCACTCAATTTGAAAGACCAGAACAGAAAAAAAACACTTGATTCCCTCACCCTTTTCATCTTTTGACTCAGTCTTGCCATCTTTCTCCTCAGAGCTAGAGACAAAGATAAAAAGCAATAAACGTACAGCAGTGGGGACACCTGGCATCTCTTCTCATACAGATGTATATACTTATGTGTTTTATGGTATAATACATAACTGACAGCGATCAGCCCATCATGTACCATAGTGCAGCGATTTAACAGTGAATAAATGGAACTACACCCCATTGCAATCCCAATACGCGTTAATGGGTAATAAAGTGGGATAGGTGAGTGTAAAGAATGACAAATGAAAACAGACAAATGCACAGAACGATTTTACCTCCAAAAGAGCATCCAAATTTTGCTAGCACAAAGGAGCCAATGCAACAGAGATAGCCATTTTGGTTTCTAGTAGACAGAAAGCAACAAACCTCTTTTTCTGATCATCGCCCTCTACAGAAGAGGACTCTTTCACTGTGGACGCTGAATCCGCAGCAGCTTTCTCTTCTGTCTTCTCATCCTCCTCACCCTTCTTAGACCCCAATTCTGAATCAACAGTTTCACCCACAGCGCCCTGTTCGCTTACACTAACAGCCTGCGAGCTTATGTTTTCAGCGTCTAATGTCTCTTCTGGGGCGTTCGGTGCATCCCCAACCTCTTTGGCGTCGGTCTCCACAACATCCCGGTCGCTCTCCACGTCTCCAGAGGCGGCGGCCTTGTCGGACTTGTCGCCGGTGTCGGACACATTGTCTTCCCCTCCGGCGGTGGCGGCGGCTTGCTCTTCTTCAGGGCTCGTCTCGTGGCTCTGGTGGTGATCTTCGTTAAGTGGCTCAGATAAACAAGACCCGGCTACTTTGTCATTTTCTACGGATTTAACAGGAATAGAATGGCACAGAGTTTAATCACTTCTGAAACACAGCAATGGTTAACGAGGAACTGGCAAGGCCTGGATTAGGAACGTCATGACCACTGGCCTGTGCTCTTAGAACTATGTATTAAAACGATGAAGTAGACCCTAACGAGAGACTGGAAGAGAACCCAAAGGCTGGAGGACCACTAAGCCACTAGTGCGACTAACACTTTGGCTCATTTTTCAAGTTGAACCACTTCACTGTGTTCACCTGATCCAAAGCAGACAAAGAGTTCAGTGCTGAAGAGAGCCACAAGATCAGCAGTGCAGCAGCGAATCCTCGCTGCAGTGAAGTCCACCTTCTTCTTTCAGCCTTTGACTTTCCAGTGTCCATTAGTGATGATGACCACAATTTCACCTCAAGTCCAGCAATTTCATATCCAGCTGATTTTCTGAGTCAGTGTCCTTAAAAAGTTGTAATACTTGATGAGTCTTGATGGATCTTCTTTGTCTTGTTCTTCATGTGGCAACCTAGAAACACTGCAATCACCTGCAACAGCTCACACCTCCCTGACCGTGAAACTGAATTGCTGTCAATGTGCATCAAATTGTTAACCACTGTCATTTTACTACTGCAAGAGCATAACTGGTAACTTGATCAATATTTACCAGTGAAATTTTTAATTATGGTTAACCAAATTTCAACACAAAACCAGCAATTCCCTTCGGGCTTCCAGTCTCTCTTCCTGGCTGAAACTAAACAAAGTGTTTGCATTCCAAGCTCAACACTGTAAAAAGATACCACCACCTTTTTATAAACCATTTTGTACAGTACCTGTTTCTTCTTTCACGTCATCTGCATCTGGATCCTGATCCTGAGCCTAAAAGAAAAGAAAAGAAGTCTTAATGACTGTGACACTTTGTTTTACCTTCACATGCTTTAAGTACTTGTGAGAGAACATACTGTATTGATTGATGAGCTCGTCATATTTTCAGTCTTATCTGACACCTCAGACTCGTCCATCTGTTTAAATAGATACAAATGCAGTCACATTAAGAAATGCCAGACAGATAAAAGATTAAAATTAGAAGACAAGTTCCTAGTCTATTTTCTCACCTCTGGAGCTCTTGCTTCATCTTCTGACTCGCAAGTCTTGTTGTCATGTTCTTCATCCAACAGAGCGTCCTCGTCTTTGTCATGTTCTTCGTTCAACAGCGCGTCTTCGTCAGTGTGAATATTCGCAGCGTCGTCCTCATCATCCTCGGCTGGTATCCCGTTGTCGTTCTCTGTCTCGTCCAGAATGTTCATGTCGAGGATGTCCATTTCCTGCATGTTCTCCTGGTCATCCTGAGGCTCCTCCTGAAAAAGAAAAGAGGAAATTTGCTGAAGACGGCAATAAAAAATCAACAGCAATATCCAGAAATTCTCGGCCGTTAAAGGTCACATATTATACTCCATTTAAACTAGTTATTATAGGTCTCAGACACCTCCAAACCATGTCTCTGAAGTTTTTTTTTCAAAAAAACAATCAGATCATGCATTCCAGCATGTCTCTATAACCTGTTTCAGCCCATTTCCAAAAGTGCTGATTTCTGTGTCTGTAGCCTCTGTCTCCTCCCACTCTGCTCTGATTGGTCAGCGTTTTCTGTCAATCAAACGTCCTCAACAACAGCGTCACCCTCCCCCTCCCTCCCGGAGAAGCTCTCTCTCTCTCTCTCTCTCTAGAGAGAGAGAGACGAGTGGAGAGATAGCAGCTAGAATAAAGTTTATAAACCACTTTAAAGTTTATAAACCAGAAACTTCACCCAGCGCACGTTACCGGAGGAATCTGATCAGAAATCGGCGACACATGATGAACATCTGCAGTCCAGATTCCAGGTTTTCCTGACGGTTTCTCTCAGGTAAATAATGCTGTTTATAGCTCTGTTAGTTAGCTCAGTGTTTACCTTATGCATCAACTCTGTAAACCGTAAACATACACTCTGTTTTACGTCTGTCTTTACAGATCCATCTGTGAGAAATGACCGACAGAATCATCCCAGAGGAGAGCAGACAGCTGTGGGCAGATGGCTCTGTTTACATGGAGATACAAAGCTAACCCGGTAGCATGTAGCTAACCCGTTAGCATGTAGCTACATGCTAACGGGTTAGCTACATGCTACCGCTATGGCACGGTGTGTAAACACAGCGACCATCAGGGTGGAAAATAGAAGATGTGAAACAGTAGTCAGTTCATTATTTCTGCTAAAAGATAAATGTATGGAAGATCAGAGTAATGGTATATTATTTACAGTAGTAGCTGTCTCTGTGTTACCATGACTACAGACCACCGGAGCTTAGCTTATCATAGTTTACCAGAGCTGAAGACTTTCTCCTGTACCATGTTAACATAACTAACTAACAGGTGAGATGATTACAAATGCTGTGAATAATTAATATTGTCATCTGTCTACTCAAATAAAGTTTGACTGTGAAACAGAAATGTGTTGTGTTGCTTACAAGTCACTATTTACTACCTGTAATCTGCTACATGCATGACATCAAATATATATAATATATAAATATCATCTGTTTAAACAGTGTAATTACATAAAGCCTTTGTGAAAGAACATGTTATATTTAGATGATGGGAGTACATGAAGCCTGTTCTGCTGGTTCTTGCAGACTAACTGTAGGGAGCTACTTTGCTCAAGTTAGGTTGAGGAGGAGAGACAGTGACGCGCTGTGGGCCGGGGTCAGCTACTGAAGGTTCTCTCTGGTTCGACCAGGAAACCCTCACGTGACTTGCATTCCCTAATGACGTCAAGATACAAGGAAAAAAGCGAATTTTTTTTCTGCACCCATTTCCGGACAAACGGAGGAGGAGAAAAAGAGAGAGGATGGTCTTTTATGATACTATGGTGGCCTGTAGACACACTGGGGACAGATATTGATGTTTAAAAGACATGGAAAAGTGCATTTTGCATAATAGGTGACCTTTAAGGAGGACGTCCAATTCTGCAAAAGCATCAAGTTGCAGTAGTGATTAAACATGTGAAAATAAGTTCAGCAAACTCACATTGCCATCGTGGGAATCCTCCTCCATAGTGCTGTCCTCTGGTTCATCATTCTCTGGCCTTGTATCTACAGAAAATATGCTTTAGTTTAGACCAACTGTTCATTTGGGTGTCTTAAAGATATCAAAGAAAATTGTTGTGTGTCAGATTTTACAGGAGGTGGACAATACAAGTGACAGGTCCTATTTATGCGTCTTAAAAGGTTCTGTGACTGTGTCTACAATTTGCACATTTGGTACACCTAACACCATAATACAGTTCAATACCAACTACAACTTTCCAAATTACCATTGCCTTTATAAAACAGCTGCTTCACGGCAAATTCAAACTAGGGCAGCAGCAAAGTGCGGCCTAAGGCAAGCTGCCACGCAATGTCTATGAAAAGCTGCAGCGGCCTCTCCCAAGCTCAGCGAGCTGCAGTTGTTTGATTCTGTGGCAAAGTGCAGCCAACAAAAGTTGGGAAAAGTTTAACTTTTAAATGGTAAATTGACTTGCATTTATATAGCAATTTGGGGTAAAGTAACTTGCTCAAGGACACTTTGGCCACAGCCTCCCCAACTTTTAGGGGCGAGTTGTGGCCAGAGAGGACCCGCAGCCAATCGGTAAACAGATCCTATGATTCTTGTTACATGTTGACCTATGTTAAAAAAAAAACTCTTCCCGCCTGAAAGACATGAATACGCCTCCCGGCCACAGAAAAATTTAATTATTGACTGCACTTTGCCCCGCCGCTGCCTGGTGTGAATCCGGTGTTACAGTCTCAAATAAAATTTGACATTTTAAGATTCATAAAATAAAGCATTTGTTGCAGACAATGACAATCCTCCCATAGTAATAATACTCCTCGCTCTGATGTGCCATATGAAATGTGCACCATACATTTTTGCAAATGGAAAATAAATAGTTGCTCTACTCATTTGACAGTAAAATCATTTCAGTTTGGTGGGAGACAACTGGGAAAGTTAACTGTAAGATAAACTTTATATACAGGAAATTCGTAATCAAAATGGACTATTTAATCCATATTCAGGTTACACATCCATGAAGTAGGCCGGTTTATTAGGTACACCTGGCAGCCCTGAACTAAGTCCTACCATCATCATGAAGGTTGTAGTTTTTGTTCAAACTGTTTTGGAAGGTCGTTATGATAATTTGAGGCTGTACTTTCTGTTTGATGCTGTTTAATAGGCCCTTTTCACAGTGGCCAGTTTGACATGTCATAGCAGGGTCAACACAGGTGTAATTTATCAAAATAATTATGGTTCCGTTATATTCAGGTGTGTCACAGTGAGCCAGCATTCACCCACCTGAATGTAACAGGGCCATAATTAATGTTACTGTATTAATTACACCTAGATGATTACCCTGCAATGTGAAAAGGTCCTATGGTATTGCACTGCATTAGATGTTTTCCACCCTACCTCCATAATAGGCCCTTTTCATAGCAGCGATTTTGACATGTCATTGCAGGTTAAACACAGGTGTGATGGTTAAAAACACAATAACTGGTTTTGTGCATGCTGTTCTCACTGGAATGACAAGCAGAGGACTTTCCAATATCGTTTCGTTTTAACAGAAACGAAAGGGGTGCAAACTGTTTGTCAGATAGTACAGACATTCACAATATCAGTTAAACTGTGTCCACTTGGATTATTAAATGCAGACTTTACCTTTGGAAGGCCGTTTAGGAGTAGGTTTCTTTGGGGTTGAATCCGGAGCGACAACAATGTCATCAGGATTTCCACCCTCTTCGTCGATTGCCTGTTTATGGAAATACAAACACTTTAATAGACTGTACAAATAAAAAGGAGTTAATAGAGTTAAAAAATAAACGTCAAATATGTCAAAAGCCACGAAAATGATAGCAGCTAGTTAGTTAGCGGGTTGGCGCAAACATTAGCTCCGGTTAACTGTAGCTAACTGTTAATGCTAGTTAACTACAGTTAATGCTAGTTAACGTTAGCTTCAGCTAACTAGCATTAACTGTAGCTAACGTTAGCTACAGTTAATGCTAGTTAACGTTAGCTACAGTTAACTAGCATTAACTGTAGCTAACGTTAGCTACAGCTAACTAGCATTAACTGTAGCTAACGTTAGCTACAGCTAACTAGCATTAACTGTAGCTAACGTTAGCTACAGCTAACTAGCATTAACTGTAGCTAACGTTAGCTACAGCTAACTAGCATTAACTGTAGCTAACGTTAGCTACAGCTAACTAGCATTAACTGAAGCTAACGTTAGCTACAGTTAACGTTAGCTTCAGTTAACTAGCATTAATGCTAGTTAACTGAAGCTACAGTTAACTAGCATTAATTGTAGCTAACGTTAGCTTCAGTTAGCTAGCGTTAGCGTTAACGCTAGCTAACGTTAACCGTAGCTAGCGTTAGCGTTAGCACACAGTCCATTAGTCAACGGGCCTCGTCTCTAACTAACGTTAGCGTTAACGCTAGCTAACTAACGCTAACGTTAGCTAGTTAACGCTAGCTAACGTTAGCTAACGTTAGCGTTAGCTAGCGTTGGCGTTAGCGTTAGCTAACGTTAGTTAGCGTTGCTTCAGGTTGAACGTGACATTATCTTGACAGGTTTACTCGCGGAGCAACGAAACAGTGTTTTTGTTGTAGAACATGTATTAATATAAATCCAGCGTGTAGTTGTTGAACAGGTGATCGGTTCATCAGACCTTCTTCAGCCGCTCTGACAGCACGCTCTTCACTCCGGTGGTGTCCAGGTTTCGTTTCTTCAGCTCGGCCTTCAGGTCGATCACTCTCAGCTCAGACAGCCTGCGGACCTCTGCGCTGTCTGCAGCTTTAACCTCTGCGGATGGGTCAGCCATCGTTTGTGTCCGTGAAAGTATCCCTTCAGCTTGTAAATAGTATCTGAATATAATGCACTTTGTTTACTGAATGCTGCGAAAGGAGGCAGCTGGTTGCAAATCTACTGCAAAATGGAGGCCGGTGCTGAGCCAGTTCAGTCGACGTTACCGCGCATGCGCAGTGCAGTTATGTGCAGTGCAGAGAGGCACAGGGTTCTTTTTATTTATGTAACCTTTATTTAACCAGGTTAGTCCCATTGACATTAAGAACCGCTTTTCCAAGGGAGACCTGGTCAAGACGGTCAGCAGCAAGAACACAAAGTTGCAGACACAGAGACAAATAGAGATAAAAATACAATTCACAAACTCTAAAAGCACTAAAATTTGCATTAAAATAGAACTATCTAAATACAAATGGGGGGACAAAAAGGAACTTTTCTGGGAGTCAGCTGTACAACAAGGGGGCTAAAAACATTGGCATGCCATAGTCTGCTTCTAAAGCCTTCATTTTAGATTTCAAAATATTGAATGATACCAGTTCCTTGATTTTTAGGTCATTTTGGAGCAAATTCCAGGCTGAGGGTGCACAATATGCAAAAGCCCTTTCTCCAATTTTTGTCCGAGCTTTTGGGACAGAGAGCACAAAGAAGTCCTGTGAACGCAGTGAATACTGTCCACAATTTTTTTGCGTAATAAAAACACTTAAGTAGTGTGGGAGCAGCCCCAGAATCACCTTCTATATAAGGATGTACCAATGGGAGAGCCTACGATTAAATCACACATTGAGTGATGATAAGGATGAACAGGAAAAACAAGAAACATGCACAAACACTGATGACATCGAACTATTTTTGACGGGTGTACAAATGCCCGTCAGGTGTAATAAAAGTTACAAAAAGCTGAAGGCATACATACATACAAGGCATGTTTTATTTCTTCCTTCTTAGAAATAGAACACATATTGAACTTGATCTGCAGTGTGTTTACTTTTTCAATGTATTATAATGTATCAAAGTCTTATAAAAAATCATTATAAAACAGTACAAAAACGTATTGCATAGTTAAGACGATGATAACGGGCAAATTGACCACATAAAATGACTATAGGGTGACCAGGTGTCCCACTTTATGAGGGACTGCACAGCATTTTTATCCCATGTCCCACATCCCACATATTAGGACGATCTCCCACATTTTCATTGGCTGTAGTTTTCAAAAGTCAAACCACTGCAGGACAGACACTTTTTTAAAATCTGTCTTTTATCCAATGGCTGTGAAGAAAGCAGAGAAGGCTGTCATCACGGGGCTGTGTTTGCTGTCAAACTGTGCACACGTGGGTCAAGTTCAGGTTAACATTTTTTACAAGATAAGGGACAGAATAGAAAATGTTTATTATTCAAGTTAGATAGACATATAAAAATTGTAGACTACCTCTCAGCCTTCGTAACTTGTCCCACATCGTCCCACATTTGGTTTGTTGCGATCTGGTCACCCTAAAATTGACCTGAGTTCTGGGTCAGCTTTACTGAAACGGCATATTCACAGGCTTTTCTCCCCATGTTTCCACTTTTTTTTTGTTTATTTGTACTGCTGATTTACCAATGTGTAATGGTTTAATCATAGATTTCATAATGCTTAGTGAGAATGAAAATTGTACATGTCACTAAATTTGTAATTTGTGTCATTTACTTGGCTGTGGGGCAAGCTTTTGCTGGTGACAAGAGGTCGAGGGGCATCGAACAATTCAGGACTGTCCGTCTCCTCTGGAACATTGGCACTTCTGAATGAAGTTGGAGAGTCAATGGTGCCAGTTTGTGCACGATATGACGACGCATTTGAGGCTGAACCAATTGAGGCGAAGGAGGAGCCCTCAGTAAAGTTGAAGGAGTCGAGGCTGAGGGACGAAGAGGCAGAGGAGGTACGAGGCGGTCGTGGTTCGTGCAGGTTGAGTTTGGAGACCAGTGGTTTACCAACCGTCACCGGTTGCCTTTCCTGTACTTCGTCATCCATGTTGTAATAGGTGTAATGAAGGCAGACAGTGAATGTGAGCTCCCTCTATAAAGACAGTGAAGAGCAAAATGTGTTTTTTAGCTTTGGAGAAAAAATTGTTGTGACCTCTTCCATAAAAGAATGAAATATTGTTTAAAATAGGACAGTAAATCAATGTAACACACTTATAATCTCCTGTTAATTATAGACTTAATTACATATTTTTCAGTTTAAAATAGTGGTGTGTAAGTCATTCTCGACCGTGCCAAATACTACTAATTTGTCTCCAGAGTGCACATAAACATTACCAGGTTTCTCCTACGACAGAAATAGGAATTTCTATGAAAATAATAACAAGTGTTTCACCCTGAGTCTCTGCAGGCATCGGATGCGTGTGTAGAGACTCGCGACGTCCAGTGGAGGAAGATTTTCTTTGATCAATAAACAACTGCCGGCTTCAAGCAGAGTATCCTGGTTACTCTGCTTCAGATCAATGTCCACATTCTGCCAAAGTAACACACATTACAGTCAGTACAGTGCTTACATTAAGGCTTCAACTATCCATAACAACAAATGAATTCTCACTTTAAATATTGTGTCTTTGTTCGTCTTTAAAATCTCAAATCTTCATGTGTAATATCAGCTAACACACCTCAGGGAAGTCCGTAAGCTGAGCACAGCAGGAATCTATTTCTCTGGGCTGCTCAAGTATCCGAGTGTAGATGACCATGATGTTGGAGAACTCTGCAGCAAACCCAAGCTGAACCTTCACTCCACAGTCAAACTGCAGGCAGAGGCTCTTTGGTAGGACTATAAAGAGAGACATCTAAATTAGTCATACTTTACTCTAAGACCAAAAATGTTGAATTCATGCCAACATAATATATAATATATAAATAAAGTCATCCACAGACATGACAATAACTCTTGTAATATTCAATAATTCAAGCTGAGGTTTGTGAAACGAGTACCGTTAGCAACGGCCCACTGCAGGTTTCGAGCTGAATGGGAAGCAGAACAGACGGCGGTTTGTATCTGGTCGGTGAGGGAACGTCGTTCAGAGAGATTACTGCGTAGCTCCAGAGCCTGTCTCCCTCGAGTGATCTCACAACGACCCATGTCTGGTAAGAGTAAATATATTATAAATATATAATAAGCATGCATTAATTAGTGCTGTTAAAGAGATCGAACCCAAAGAGTGCTGTTACAACAGGTGCATTTCATCACCTGCCAATGCTGTGACATGACATGAGTGGTATGTGGCCAGAGCTGCAACATACACACAGAGAGCAGTACAGCAGCATTTTTTTGGCCCTTTGTGAATGTGTATGTGGTACACTGCCAATCTATCTATCTATCTATCTATCTATCTATCTATCTATCTATCTATCTATCTATCTATATATTGTAAATTTTTCCACACAGAAACAGTAACAGTTCAAATTGAAAACCTTTTACAATGGTTTGAAGTATTTCTCTGGTTAAAGAAAATGTTCCCCCCCACATTCTTGTGCACCAGAAGACACATGCAACTGTGTTTATTTGCTGTCATCATAGCAACCAGTACCAATGTTTTGACATGTCATAGCACGGTAAACCCAGGTGGAATTGATCAAATTAGTTATGGTACTGTTCTAATTAGGTGTTTCACAGCCATTCTAGTGAGCCAGCATGCACAATACCACCTAAATGGAACAGGACAATAATAAATGTTATTGATTACATCTGTGTTACCCTGCAATGACGATGTCAAAATGGCTACTGTGAAAAGGGCCTATATCAGAGCCTTCAAGATTGGCCCAATCCCAATGTCCCACCTAAGGTCTTAAACCCTGAACCCTCAGGGACTTGACTGACGTCACCTGATAAATGGTTGAGTGTGAGAGGCTGCAAGGGCTTGAAATGGTATAAATATGAATAGGACAGCACTTTGCTGCGACTTATCACGTTACCTTGACAACGCCAATTGTGGGTTTTTATTTTACGTTTTTTTTACTACCTATTTGAACATCTTCCAGGCTCTTGCCTTACGAGACGAGAGGTAACTGTCAAAAAAGAAAAAATTTACTTGTTTTTGTCATTAAGCAAAATGAAAAGAAAAAGTTGATGAATAAACAAGGTGTGTAATATAGTCTAATGCTTGCATTCCTCTGATTTAATGTGTTTTTTTTTATCTACCATCTTAAATCCTGTGTAAATTTCTGTGTAAATTTAAATATGCACCACCGGGCTTCTCCTGGTAACCGTGGTAACCCTGTGTTTAACGTCACAACACTATGAATTGTGGGTAATTCCCTAAGGCAAAGTCTGCAGAAATGTGGACTTATGGAGAGTGTTCATAAAGGACAGAAAATGTCAGCGACAGAGCCCTCAAGGACTTGACGATTTGACAGTGGGACAGCGCTAAACCCTCACAGACCTTGCAAGAATGCGCCACAAAGAGTGTTGACATAGGGATTGGGCCTAGGTATGGCAGTAACTCGTGTTATTGAGCCAACATGCACAATACCAGAGCCTTCAAGAGTGAAACAAAAGATGCAGAAGTGATCAGACATACATAATAATCCAATCTTCGCACAATCAAGCAAGCACACAGTATAAAGGGCTGGAAGAAAATTCACATGCAGGAGCTGCATGCGAGCAACTGATGCAGAGTAATCTGACCCAATGACTTTGGCTACATAAGGTCATCTCGAAAATGAAAAACGTCAGGCGTAATCATACTTTCCGTGCAACATAGATATCTTATTGCGTGCCCAGAGATCTCATACTCCACATGCCTGCTCCACATACCTTCAGCCACTCTGTCTAGCATGACCGTGACCTTCTCATCTTCACAAACTCGCCGCTTGAGGAAGTTTATGAAGATGCCGTTTGACACGTCTTCCCTCTTCACTTCATATGCTTCGGCGTCTACGCACCTAAACATAATAAGCACACGAGTGACACCTTTTAGCCTGAAGCTGGGAGATTAATTCAGACATGCATGTAATGCTGAATGAGGTGAATTAAACTGCAACATAGTTTGGAAATGAAGAGAATCAGCAAACTTACGTGGCATATCCAAACACTATATTTGCTGTCACCTTGAGCAGTCCTGGTTGTACGATGACATCATCATTTAGGTTTCTAAAAAATAAATCATTATAATGCGAATCTGCATAAATATGTGCAGCAGAAGACATGACATAAAAAAGCTGGTAAATCAACGGAATCATTAAACAAAAATAATTGATACCTTTTGCGGCACATGTCCAGCAGCAATACGTTAAGTCCTGTCTCTTTCTCCTGCATCCTGGTAAGTATGTTCTGTACACACAAACAGTGCTCTGATGTGTAGGAGGCCGGCGCATCGATGGGAACCATGAAACTGTTGCCGTAATTCTCATTACCATGACCGGCAAAGTATAGCAAGCCTGTGGAAGGAGGGCAGAAGACGGGTTAGCGAATTTGATGAAGTGTGTCACTCGCTTAAATTGGCACAGTGCTTGGTTAGATTCTTAGTCTTTTTAGCTTATTGCTGGTAAAAAAAAAAAAGTATGTTTTGAATAAGCTTTTAGTTTTATATTATATTTTATTTTGTTTAACCCTGCAAAGCTCAAATTAATCTATTTATATATTTCACTAAATTCACACAATACTGTCTGGCTAGCCTATTGTGCTCTCTACTTATAATAAAGGGATTAAATTGACTATATAAATGTTGTCTTTAAGAAAAAAACATTTACAGATTTCTTACGCTTTAATCTTAAAGTGATGTGTGTAATTTTCAACTGTGGGCCTCACAGGCTTAAAAAAAAAAAAAAAAAAGCTTTATGTAAAACTGATGACGCCTGTGGTGTCATCTAGTTTGCTGGGTGATTCACCTGTCTGTGTTTTCTCTGTAGGTTATTGTTAGAGATACTGGAAACACCTGAGGGGGTTCCCAGAATATTTCAGTCTGGTTGCAGCTGGCAGCCTTCTCTATGGCTGACTCACTGTTTGGTTTGATTATGTTTCTATAGTTTCTTGTTTTGCTTTTATGCACCTTTTTCCCAACACTCTCACCCACATCTTCCACTCATGCACACCAAACACGACTAACTTTACTGATGTCCACACCCCATACTTTAAATACCCAAGTTGACCCCTCAATTTGGCTTAATTTGCTATAATTTGTTCAATAAAGCTCATTTTGTTAAGCGTTCATATAGTGTGTGTTCCTTTTTGTTATTGCCACTGGAGCCAGGCCGTAACTATTTAAATTAATTATTATGTAGGGTATTTTGAACATAGTGAACATGATGTCCAGATGGACAAGAGACCAACCATAGACTCCCTTGTCGAGCAGCAGGAGGAACTCTGTAACGGCGCTGTTCATCTCCTGCCAGTTGAGGTCGAGCAATGAAACCACCTTGAAGTCCATCTGTCGGAGCAGGTTGGTCAACTCGTGGACGTCAACGATGGGAGCGCACAGCTGAGTGTGGTAGTGGTAGTTCATGTTGCCGATCAGGAGAGCAACTTTGTCTGTGGCTTTGGAGGGGAACATGAGGCATCATGAAAGAACTGTAACTTTTTACAGTTTATATTTTGATCCAGAGATACTGTATTGTGACTGCACTGTGTTTTAAACTCACCATAAAAATGCTTGGCTGATGATGAAGGCGGACTGACCAACTTTTGTAGCGGATGTATTCCTGATCCGCCGGTTGACCTGTGGACTTCCTGTGAATCTGTCAACACCAATATGAAAAGATATGAATAAAATGTTTAAAAAATCCCATGCTGTTTAATGTCTCATTTTCATTTCCACATTGCTTGGTAACTACACATACTAATACTACCAATACCAGCAAGCAGATCATCTGCTTTGACACACACAAAAACAGGAATCAAAGTGTGATGTAATGATGCGGAAAAGAATAAAGGAACAAAAATTCTAGTCTAGTTCCTGAATCAGAACATAAAGAGTACCTGGACCACGATCAACTTCTACCCAGGAGGCATCAGTGATAGAACTGGGGCCTGCATGAAAGTGCAAAACAGGAAGTTATTCACTGCACAGTACTGCACTGCACTGCTCAAGTGTGACATTGAAACTAGAAAAGTGCAATGTCAGACTTAATGCTGGTCTGTCTATGTTTAAAAATTCCTCGAAAGTAATACTATTCATACAAGTATCTGAAGTAGTACCTCTTTGACCTTTCTCATTTATAATTTGAAAGAAAAAATGCGCCCGGGTCTCACCGATGGTGACTGTTGCCGTGTCACTCCACACCTCGTGATACAAATTGAACATCTTGCATCTGTACTGTCCTCTGTGTGCTGTAGTCACACATGGGATCTACGGGGAATACAAGAAGACACAACATCAACTATACTGATATGGAGACCAAATATGAGAATCATTGTTTTCATTGTAAAGTCTCAACAGCTGCATTCATTTGGCCTTACATACAGTATCTCCTGTCATACTTAGGTCCAAATAAACTTTTATTTTTGTCTATGATATCCATTTGACGATGATAGCACAGGGGTTTTATATTTTTTGCCTTGGTTGTTAAGCATTTTCTCCTTTTAAAGGTTTTAATTATGGAAATTCTTTATTAGGAATAACCCGTTGAGATGTGCCATCTCATTTTCAGGGGGATCCTCAACGACAATAATACAATATAAGCACAATTTAGACAAAACAAAAATAACAAGAGGATTAGACAATACAAATGTGACAAAATCAAAAAATCAAATAATAAGCACAAATCAGTGGTTCATACTCCAAGCAGAGCATGAAAATTGTTCACTCATTTAAAGTTTATAGAAAAAGTATTGACTGGGATAGTATTAAGTAATAAAGTGATAAAACATAATTATAGAGGTGTTACTGATATGGACAGAGAGAAGACAGGGAATCTTTGAACAAGTGGGAAAAATTATATGGATCAAATATTTACAGGCAGATTATTCCAATCAGAAGGAGCTATAAACATAAAGGCTTTCTTAGCGATTGACTTAGAGACTGCAGGAAATTAGTTTTATTCCAAAATCTGAGGTCCAATGCTTTTTAAGATGCCTGCTCTCCTGTATTGACAACTAGAATTAAAATATTGCACATTGTGGAGTGCACAAGTGTCCAGACTTTAAAAATCCTTGTTATACACAGTAGGTGAGCAGTTCACAGCACTTACTTTGAGTGAATGTGTCTTGTGTTGTGTCATGAGCACCATGTTGTGGTACCACTCGTACTGCGCCGGAGGGTTGGCCTCTGCTTTGCACTCCAGGAACAGAACGTCGCCCTCAGATACCGCTTGGGACTGAGGCTGACAGGTGACGAGCAGCCCACTCGCTGACCCTGGAAACAGACTGCTGCTGCAACCTGAGATGACAACATTTACCATGACATTCCATCAGATGAAATAAAACAGTGAGACGAGAAGGAGGAGAAGAGGTACCTGAACTCCTAGTTCCTGCAGACTGGACGAAGCGAACATTAGCCCACTGGGAGAAAATGAAGTTTCCTCCATGGTGGACCCGACAGATATAATGACCCTGGTGGACGGGGTCCGCAGGACACAGAACCAGCTCTGGTGTACTCCCCGTCTCATCCGAAATCTAAAACAAGGAAATAATCTGCCATTAACCAATTTATAACTGACATTTACCATCACCACATTAACATCCATATGATGTAAAGGTGGCAGATTTAGTAACATAAATACAGAACGCTCCACATAACTCCTGAAATCCTGCTGTTACTTTTTATAATCACATAATAATACGAGGTTTGACTGACCTCATCTTTGCCTCTGAACCACTGGTAGCTGAGTCCAGGGGGACCGGAGGCTCTGCAGGTCAACACCACCCTGCCCCCCATTGTGACCTGCTGGGTCTGTGGCTGCTCTGTGATCTGGATCAGCTCTGCCACTACCCCCCACACACGTACACACACAACATAAACAATCATATATACACAGACAAGAAGAAACAGAGCACACGCACTTTCATTAAGATGTGGAGCATCACTATACAGCTACATTATGAGTTTTTTTAACAGGCACAAACTTGGGAAAGTTGTACACAATTTGCAATACAGGGCCAAGACGTTGCTATTGTGCATGCTGAAATATTTCTACACATTTGCATATGTATGGCGTCCCCCCCTGTCACTTCTTCTTCACCTGTGCTGGTGAGGTACTGCACAGCCTCCTGGTGGTCCATCTTCCGCAGGCAGTGGAGCAGGAAGTCCAGGGAGCAGCAACGATCAGCGAGCCGAGCCAGGAGGGTTCGTCCTGGGCTGCCTGCAACGCTCAGCACCTGTAGTGAGCAGCTGGTCAGCTCGCCCTCACTGCAGGGAGGAAGGAGGTCAATGGGCAGTGGTTAGTCTGGTGGGGCCCAATGCAAAAACTTGCAGGAATATGCAGTATGATTGGGGGACAAATGTGTTTATCATACATATACATCAAAGACAATCCTTGTACTACAGGAGGAAGTGTAAATGTTCAAATGAGTTATTATAGTGATGGAAAAGGTGTGGAAATAGGGTGAGTTGCCGTAATATGGGACACCTAAGCTCTGGTGAATGTAGGTCTTCTTCAAACAAATAAAAATCAATAAACTATTGATATTTATTGTCTTTCTAATATGCCTAAATGCTTCAAACTATTATTTATTTATTTATTTATTTTATATTTAGGTTTTGTAAGAGCAATAACATTGTAAGTGGTAAAATGAGAGAACATGGGATTGCACATTTAGCCTAGAGTATTTCCTACATTAATTAAGGTGATTTTTAGGCCTTTTAACAGAGTGTCTTTTTGATTTATTTGTTTTGCACAATTTAAGACTATACAACATACCAAAAAAATAAAAAATAAAAAAATACAGTGCAGGAAGAGGTAAAAAAACCCACTGGGCTTATCTGAGGCCTCCACCTAGAGACAAGATTAATATAAAGAAATAATATGACTACATAATAGTGATAACAAACAATTAGGACAAGATATATACAATAACAACAATAACAATACAGTAAATATATATATAAAAAAAGACAAGTGTGTGTGTGTTTTAACAGACTTTTCACTGTCCCACATTAGAAAATCACGATGTGTCTGAGAAAACTTGGCATCAGAGTACTGATATGTCTACCATGTCTTTTATGAGTGTGATATCTGCATTTTCTTTTTCTCTTCTTTTCTGTTTGATTAGGAAACATCCTGAGAATTTCAGAGTGGTACTGTGGGTTTGAATTTAATGTATTGGCTTCATATAAAAATATATTCCAGTAAATCTGAAATGCAAAAAGAAAAGTGTCCCCCTTTAGTACACTAATTCCCCCTATAATAAGTGATGAATAGTGTGTGTGATGCCTTCAAGGTCTCACCTGCAGCGGAAGTTTGGCTGCTCGGACACAGCGTTGGCCAGCTGTCTCCATCCGCAGCTGGAGTTGTCCAACATGTTGGACAGTCTGTTCAGGACTTGTTCACTCAGAGCACCAACGCTTATTCTCCGCTCCTCCATCTTCAAACAAACACTGAGATCTACCCGGACAAACGGGAACATTAAAGTGAAACTGTACGTGCTAAAACATGTCCTCAATAGTGATGATGATGTTGTTGAATCTCCCACTTGTTCGCCTACACAGCTGCTACTGATGATGCACCACACACTAACTACAGGTTGTAAACACAGCTCGGCCTGTAAGTTAACTACACATACACATAGCAGGAGATGTTAATCTTACTATCCAGGAAATAAACCAGGTAACAGTGAAGCTTTAAAACGAAACGACCAACTGTGCCTGTATACTTCCGCTATGAACGGACCAACGTTTAGCTAGTTTACAACTTTAATCATGAAAACTTACCAGACTTTACGGACCCGCTGATTAAATCTAGCTAGAAAAGAGGAACGAGGAGTTCAACCTTTACATAAAAAACAGCTTTCTGATGAATGTTGCACCACCATTAGTCATCCAGTGTTACATGATGTTGTTCCCCAGATGATTTGCTTCTCATTTCGGTTCCTCATTTTCTCTGGGGACATTTACATGAAGCGTTGTCATGGCAACAACATTTATTGAAGCCAGCAAAAAGATCATGTAGTTTGTTTTTACAACTTGGAAACCCCCCCCCCAAACGTTTTTATTATTATTATTAAGAGCTTATAAGTGACTGACTTATGAAGTATTAGAAAATAATTTATTAATCAATAATTAATTATAGTTTATAAACTTTTTTTTTATAGAGTGTGGTGGTAGCTATACCAGATTCATATTATGATGGTGACTAAAGAAATAAGAATAAAAAGCCAAACTTTTTGCAGGGTATTTATGTATTCCTATTTATTTATTATGAGTTTGCAAAAAAGAAAAGAAATAGTGAACATGATTTGTGGAAATATGAGCAGGCCATTTATCTTAATTATAGTTTATAAACTTTTTATAGAGTGTGGTGGTAGCTATACCAGATTCATATTATGATGGTGATTAAAGAAATAAGACTAAAAAGGCAAACTTTGCAGGATATTATGTATCCCTATTTATTTATAATGAGTTTGCAAAAAAACAAAAAAAATAGTGAACATGATTTGTGGAAATATGAGCTGGCCATTTATCCTTAGATAATGGGTAAAAACAACCTGGAAAACCCCCAAACGTTTTTATTATTATTATTAAGAGCTTATAAGTGACTGACTTATGAAGTATTAGAAAATAATTTATTAATCAATAATTAATTATAGTTTATAAACTTTTTTTTTATAGAGTGTGGTGGTAGCTATACCAGATTCATATTATGATGGTGATTAAAGAAATAAGAATAAAAAGGCAAACTTTGCAGGATATTTATGTATTCCTATTTATTTATAATGAATTTGCAAAAAAAAAAAAAAATAGTGAACATGATTTGTGGAAATATGTGCAGGCCATTTATCTTTAGATAATGGGTTTAAAGAAAACAAACAAAACATAAACATGTGTACAAATTAATTCAATACAATGTAATATCCGTGAATCAAATACTGTATAAAACTACAGAGACCAGGTCCAAATCACACTGGATTACACGTATCAACTTTATAACAGACGTTTCAAAGACTCAGAGACTTTTGACTCAGATGAAGACGCAGTTGGCGTCGAAATGTTAAGTCTGTTATAAAGTTGATTGCTTTAAATCCGTGTGCTCCAGTGGGATTTGGACCTGGTCTCTGAAGTCTCTCCTGTTACAAGATTGCCCCGGAGAGGCTTACTATTCCTCATGAAACAGTTGAAGCTTGTTTAACCTCCTTTTCTTCATAGTATAAAACTACCTTTCTGAAATTGACTAAATAATCTCACCACTTGATAGCGGTTGTGGAGCTTTCGATCATATCACAAGATCTTTGAAATTTGAACAATTTCATGTCAACTATTAATACCATCTGCTGAAGAAGATTGTGTCATACAACTGAAAGCCCCAGAACGACTGCTAAATGGACCTAGTGGTGAGGTTGTTTTGTCGGCTACTGTTTCAAAGGTCAAGAATGCCTATTATGTTCAGTTTTGTTGACACTGGAATCCATTACATAGCAAGTATTGTGTCTTATATTGTTCCACCTGTTTTTGACATAACCAACAATGAGCTTTATTATAGCTTTCAGGTAAGAGGGGCATTGAATATGACGCATCATTCCAAATAACACGCTAGAAGAGCCAAACAGTTGGTCTAATGATGTTTCATTCAGGACGCTGAACTCTGCCTCTGAACATACAGCATGTGAGGTAATTCAGTCCACAGAGTCTGAAGCAAACCGATGTGAAGGAAGAAGCCCTCTGTCAGTCAAGTGAATGCCTAAAACTTCTTCCCTTTATGTAGCCTGTTGTAACGCCAAATGTTCTCCTTCCTCAGACGCTTCCAGTATTCCCAGGTGTCCGACTCCATCTCGTGCAGCTTTTCGGGCGTTCCCAGGTTCAACTGGAACAACCTGAGTGAAAAATGAAAAGGAGAGGGGAGTCAGATCAGTGGAGAGTGGAGACACTTCAGAATCATTTATTGGCCAGTCTCACAAAATTGAACATTACAAGCAAATGTACATGTCATTTTGTTCATAAGTATATTTAGAGCTGCAACGATTAATCGATTAGTTGTCAACTATTAAAGTAATTGCCAATTATTTTGATAGGTCGATTTTTAAGAAAGAATTCTCTGATTCCAGCTTCTTAAATGTGAATATTTTATGTTTTTTTTTACTCCTCTATGACAGTAAACTGAATATACTTGAGTTGTGGACAAAACAAGACATTTGAGGACGTCATGTTGGGCTTTGGAAGACACAGATTTTTCACCATTTTCTGACATTTTTATAGAACAAACAACTAATGAATTAATTGAGAAAATAATCAACAGATTAATAGATAATGAAAATAATCATTAGTTGTAGCCCTGTAATATATCATCAATCTAGAGCTCCTAATCTATTTATGATTTCCTGCATTTCCCAGAACACCATTCAACCACCAAAACATCAAGCTTGGGCTGCATTTAGTATGTGTAGGTGTAGAGAGCAATAATAATAATGGTGAAAGGTAGCATAAGTAAAAATCATTATCTAAAAGATATGCACAGTTTTCTGCTACAGAAAGACACATGTATTTGTTCATTTTTAACCAGATTTTCTCCACAGATATCTTGAAAGAAAGGAGGAAAATAAATTTGACAAAATGCAAAAAGAATTAGTTTTTAAAAAATGATGCTGAGAGAAAGCAATAGAAAGACATAAATGTGCCCCCTCACCACTCTGGATATTGCTCTGGAGGCTTCAGCTGGGGGTCTTCTCCTTGCTTGAGGATGTTGGCCCCTACTGCATGAGTAGTTAGTCTGACAGGGTCTCTACACACCTCTGGACCCTTCAGATCGTCCTTCGCCATGCCTTTACCTTTCTTGGCCACTGCAGAGAACGGGAAAGAGATATTTGTTGTGTTTACATCACTATATTGACATGTTGATTGTGATCATGAGATGATTCAAAATAGAAAAATAAGCCACTGACATTTTGTTAATAATAATAATGGCATATGCAGACACAGGTGATTTATGTGGGTGGAATAACTGTGAATGGATAAATAAATAATAACAAAATATCATTTATTTTCACATATATATGTGAAAATAAATATATAAACATATATATATATATATAAATATATATATATATAAATATATAAACACATATATATATATATATATGTATATAAAAATATATATACATATAAAAATATATATTAGTTTACAACTGGCATTGAAGAACATAGAGATGTTACATGTCCTCTTTACTCACCAACTTTCTTCGCATATCCACATGTCTGTATTCTGTTTACTGCGTTCGTCCTGCACAGCGACGTTGTAGCGTTGGTTGTGATGCATTTTGTTAACGTGACTATCCTAAATAAACTGTACCCTGACATGTTTTACTGTAGGTTACTTGAAAAAGCAGCTCACCATGCTACTGTTTGACATTCATAGTTCCTTCAACTTCCGTTTTTACTGCTCTGTGGAAATTATCTACTGCCCGCCTCTGGACGGGAAGACTCACTACAAGACGGCTGAGACTAGAACCGCTTCAATCCGACAGGTGGCAGCACTGCACTGCTGCACGTGTGGTCGAGTACTATAATAACAAAGCAGAAGAAGACGGATGACAGCTACCGTTAAACGCTAAGAGAAGAAGAGCTTCTGGAAGATGTCTGAGTACGCTGGAGCCCAGAAGAGTGCCCTGAAACTAAAGGGTCTAGGGAGCATTTCAGCTGGGAAAAAGTAAGTATTTTACCATTTGGTAGCATGTGTTTATAGAGACGTCGTGTTTATAATCGACAAAATACTTAAATAGACAATCGCAACTGTTTAAAAGCGCCTGTTATTGAGGCGAGGCTAATGTTAGCATCATAAGGTTAGCATGTTTACTAATAGCAAAACAAAGTGTCACATCAACGTTTACTGGGATTATGTGAACACGATCAGTAATGTCTGGGTACATGTATTGTCAATATAGTATAGTACAGTTGAAAACTACTGGTGTCATGAGCACAGTGCTGTTCACGGTGACATTATGAGGTGTTACACATGTGGCTAAAAACATTAGCTTGCTAGCTAGCTTAACTTTTGGGTGGTTTGAGATTAGCTACGTTAAAACAACACAGAGTATAAATCTGAACACATCAAACACATTTAAAATACGTTATGTAAACAGACAGTATATATTAAATAGCACAACATAGACGCCTCATCATCATCATCAACATAAGTACATATATGTATAGATACTAGCACAGGTATTCTACAGATAGATAGATAAATGGATAGATAAATGATAGATAGATAGATAGATAGATAGATAGATAGATAGATAGTAACTTTATTGATCCAGAGGGAAATTCAAGTTTCCAGCATCACAGTTCCATAGCGCAAAACATGTTACTAAAAAGGCAGTAAAAAAGTTAGTAGTGCAAAGTACAAAAGAATATACCAGATATAAAAAAACAAGGAGATGAAGAAAACTGTTAAAACTGAATACAGTGCGGGGTAACAGCTGTGATACACGACTATTAAAAAAGTGAATATAGTGTAGAAGAGACTGTTAAAAATGAGTATAGTGCAGGGTAACTCCAGTAGCTTAGTCTATGAAAGTGCACTGTGTGCATTATCCAACGTCTTGGACAGCACACACACATAAGGTCACATGATAGATAATCACCAATTTAGCCTTTCAGGGACTATCCAAACCACGCTTTAGTTGCCTACATTTGATCACATGTCAGTACCAGTGTGATCATCTTTCTGTTACCTTGCCTGTTGAGAGCAGTTCAACTGGTAAGCCACTCATCAACTAACTGGCCATTACATCTCTTTGTTTCAGGAAGAAGAAGAAGGATAAAGAGAGTAAGCACCGCTTGGAGCAGGTTGCTAACGATGAGGAGATGAAAGACAACAAAACATATGTTGACAAAAGGACACCGGCACAAATGGCCTTTGACAAGATGCAAGAGAAGCGGGTGAGTTATAGTTCTCCAGCATGAAAGAGCTGCAGTGACTAGTCAATGATTTGATGCAAAGCTAATACAAGTTGTAACAGGTTGTAGAAGTCAAATTCAGCAGAAATTAACTATTGACTAAATTGGCCAAAAAGCTCTACTTAAGTCTTTATCACTATCAGCCACAATGCCATATTAGTATGAGGGTCCATACTTTGACACAACCAATCAGATGCTAACAGAGAGATGTTGTAAGAACAAAATAGTATTTTTACACAAACAGAATGACCTTTTGGATAAGAAACTTTCAAGGCATACAGTTTGGCAAAAGAAGATTGTGTGTACGTAGCTTCACAACCAGCAATGCTGCAGTAGAACTGATACACCAAATTATCAATATGTGGATTGTAGATTATTAACTTGTGTTCCTGTTGTACCAAGTGCTGATTATATTTAAAACACCACTGAGAGAGGAGGCCCAATGTGTTGAATTTACATCTTAACACAGCAGAGTATTTTCGACCTGAAATTCTTTCAAAATAGACTTTGTCAGATCAGGTAAGATTAATGATGTATCATAGTCTCAGTTTATTATTCTTCACGTCATATGAGAACGTCTAGCTTTTTTCTACCCAAAGGACAAAGTTCATTGTTTGGAACAGTGAATATTGCGAAATAATGTACACATGGTGAATCACCATAACATCTACTTCCCATGAACATGGGATTTTGTTTAAATATAACACATATCCATTATGTGTTTAGAATATCTCCAGCTACAGCAGACAAGTGCAGTAACTTCATAGCATTAAGGCAGTTTTAGCATGTGATTTATTGCTAACAGGTGATGTTGTGAAAAGCCTCAGCTGTTTTCACTGACACTCACAAAACATGGCAAATCCAATACTCGTCTTTTCTTGAGTTTGAATATTGTTGCTGTTTTGTAGTATAGTGATACTGATGTGTTTCTGGAGGTGTTAACAGTAAGCCTAATCTGTGTGTATTTTTAATGTTTATTTTGCATTCATTTTTTTCGCTCTCTGTCTCTTTCCCTAAAGCAAATGGAGAGGATTTTGAACAAAGCCTCAAAGACACACAAACTCAGAGTGGAGGTAAGTCATGTTAGACCTGACATAGCACCATCCAGTCCAACTTGTAAATTTAAACTTGTTGTGATCAATATATATATAAATGTTATTTTAAAAATGAAACAATGTCTGTATACTTTGCAGTTGAAATGATTTCAGATTTCTGAACAGAGAAATGTCAGCAGAAATGTGTTTATCTTCTATCGTTTTGTTCATTTGCAGGATTTCAATCGCCACCTGGACACCCTGACTGAGCATTATGATATTCCCAAGGTCAGCTGGACCAAATAGAAGAGGAGAAAACAATCATTTTGTTTGTTGTTTACCACTTGTACTAAATTCTTACACATCACTTTTTTTGTTTGCTAGTTTTATATATTTAAAGTTAGAATTCCTTCAATTGGCATTCAGTAATTCTTGTTTTAATTCCTGGTGTATACAATAAAGGACTTTATTAAACTCATATCTTCTTTTTCATTGTCTTACTTTACATACACCCTTGTTATTTGACCACATAGCAGATGATATTACATACATTTAAAATAAGTGTGTGTAAACCGTATAAATTACGACAAAAATGCCAGAAACCAGAATATACCTGCTTTTTAATGAATACATAATTAATTGAACTGGAACGCTGCACAAATGGCACATATGCTGTAAACCAAAACACACAAGGTACAGTAGTTCATGTTGGATCATTTGGGATGGCACAGTGTGAACATCTGAACTACAGTGAAGGTACCAAATAGTCAAAAAGTACTTAAGACTTAAATACCAAAAACTAACAAGTTGGTATAAATACACACATTTCACACCTTCTGTCAAACGGGTAAATTCTCAAAATGTGTATTGTGAGATGAGATGTTCAAGATTCAGATAATGTTTGGTTCATACAGTTCAACCTCTTTGATTTAACAGGCAATAGTCTTTTCTCAAACTAGAAAGGGTATTTTCTTTGTAGTGTAGTGTTTCTTGTGTTGTCAGAGTTCACTTTGGCCCCAGCATTTCACTCGGCTTCACCCACTCGTCGAACTGCTCCTCGGTCAGGTAGCCCAGCTCCACGGCCGTGGCCTTCAGCGTTGTGCCCTTCTTGTGAGCCGTCTTGGCGATGGCGGCTGCTTTGTCGTAACCGATGTGCTCGTTGAGAGCGGTGACCAACATCAGAGACTCGTTCATGAGCTTGTTGATCCTCTCCCTGTTGGCCTCGATGCCCACCACGCAGTTTTTGGTGAAGGAGACGGACGCGTCTCCGAGCAGCTGAGCCGAGTTCAGCACATTCTTCACTATCATGGGTTTGAAGACGTTGAGCTCAAAGTGTCCGTTGCTGCCTCCGATGGTGACCGCGACGTGGTTCCCCATCACCTGGGCTGCCACCATGGTCATGGCCTCGCACTGGGTGGGGTTCACCTTGCCCGGCATGATGCTGCTTCCCGGTTCGTTCTCTGGTAAGATGAGCTCGCCCAGGCCGGAGCGGGGTCCTGACCCCAAGAAGCGAATGTCGTTGGCGATCTTCATCATACTGACAGCCACCGTGTTCAGCGCTCCGCTCAGCTCCACCAGAGCATCGTGGGCCGCCAGGGCTTCAAACTTGTTGGGTGCGGTCACAAAGGGCAGGCCTGTGAGAGAAGAAACAGTGGAGGCCACTTTCTCAGCGAAACCAATGCGGGTGTTGAGTCCTGTCCCTACTGCTGTGCCTCCTGCTGCCAGCTCATACACCCTGGGCATGGCGGCCTTCACTCTCAAAATGCTGTACTTCACCTGCTGGACATAAGCGCTGAACTCCTGTCCCAGAGAGAGCGGCACAGCGTCCTGAGTGTGTGTGCGTCCGATCTTGATGATGTCTTTGAACTCTTCAGACTTGGCGGCCAAGGCGTCGTGCAGCATCTGCAGGCCTGGCAGCAGGACGTGGTGGACCTCTGTGGCTGTAGCGATGTGCATGGCGGTGGGGAAGGTGTCATTGGAGCTCTGGCTCTTGTTGACGTGATCATTCGGGTGGACAGGATCCTTGGAGCCCAGCTTTCCTCCTAGGATCTCAATAGCTCTGTTGCTGATCACCTCATTGACATTCATGTTGCTCTGAGTCCCAGATCCAGTCTGCCACACCACCAGAGGGAAATGATCATCCAGTTTGCCAGCTGAAACCTCATCTGCTGCCTGGATGATTGCATCTGCTATCTTTGGGTCCAGGCCGAACTCCTTGTTGACTTCAGCAGCTGCTCTCTTCAGGATCCCAAAGGCCTTGATCACTTGGATGGGCATTCTCTCACTTGGTCCTCCTATCTTGAAGTTCATGGTGGACCTGACAGTCTGGGCCCCGTAGTACTTGTCAGCTGGGACCTTCAGCTCTCCAAAGGTGTCCCTCTCGATCCGGTACTCTGAGCTGGCCATCCTGGACGTGCAGACGAGCAGTTTAGAGTTGACTCTGACTCTTTGTAGAGTCACGAGATTGCAGTTAAACTGCTGGACGCGCCTCAGAGACCGAAACATGGCTTCGACGTTAGAGGTGAATCCGGTGGGAGGTCAATGTAGCACTGCACACATTAGTGATCGCTCATTGGCTGAAAGGGAAACTGATCGCGAGTCAGCCAATAGGGAGGCGAGGGAGGCGGGACTTCCGCTTTGGTTGACGTATCAAATGGAAGAGATCAGGCTGCTACGTCCGGATCAGTGAAGCTGCTCACAACATTACAGGGTTGTACTTCCGGAAGGATAATTTTACTTTGTAGAATAAAAGTCGGTAACTTTTCATATTTTTTTATTTATTTAAAATGTTTAATTTATCCAACAGACCAACTTTTAAAGAAACACAGATGCGACATTTCTTACATATAATAGAAACATTTAAGTCTTTTAAATAGATAATTCATACAACACCTTCTCACACAAAAATATATCTTATACTGTTTATATTCTTAATGTATATGTTCTTAATATGCCTGTATATATTTTGAATATGCCCTTGTACAAAGTATTTCCTTTTATAATTGTAATGTAAATGTAATGTAACTTATTTTAATGGAGCTTCCCAGCAAAAAGTATTTCACACGTTTGTACCTGTATAACCGGCGTGACAAAAACATCTTATATATATGTCCTAATATATATAATTGGGTTGGATTTTTAACTGTTTTAGAGATTCAATTTAATTTGATTTAGATATTGGTATATATATATATATATATAGAGAGAGAGAGAGATATTGGTGTATATATATATATATATATCTATATATATATAGATATAGATATAGATATTGGTATATATATAGATATTGGTATATATATATATATAGGTATTTATTTATATATATATATATATAGGTATTTATATATTTATTTATATATATATAGGTATTTATATATTTATTTATATATTTATTTATATATTCATTCAATTTCAATTTATTTTTTGTATAGCGTCAAATCACAACAGAAGTTATCTCAACACGCTTTATATATAGAGCAGGTCTTAGACCGTACACCATAGTTTAGAGACCCAACAAGATCCACCAAGCGCGCTGTGGCCAGGAAAAACTTATTCATATATATATATATATATATATATATATATTTTATATATATATTATATATATATATATATATATATATTTTTTTTTATATATATATTATATATATATATAGGCATTTATAGAAAAATCTATTGAATTGTAATTTAATTGTAAGAACAATTTCCATTTAATTACAATGTTTTTGTATCGAGTCTTTTATTTCGAAGACAACCAACATGACTTCACCGGAAGTGCTCTGACCGTTGCTGCTCTCTTCGCTCCGCGGTCTTCTCGCGGTAACGTTAGTATACTGTCTGTTAGCTTGCTAGCTAGCTAACCCCCATCGTTTACAGGTTTCGTGTCGACCTGAGAAAAAAAACGCAAAAGAAGAGGAGACACAAAAAAGGCTACGCAGCCGAATAACTTTTTAACCCTCCAGGCTGCACTGAGGAGCGGGACTATGCCGCACAACTTCCAGCCCGGAGACCTGGTCTTCGCTAAAATGAAGGGCTACCCCCACTGGCCAGCCAGGGTAAGAAGCAACGCTAGCAGAGCAGAGGCAGCAGCAGCAGCCGGAGGGGCGGAGGGGATGAGCTGCTGCTGCTCTGCATGGGACGCTGGAGAAGCTTCTCTGTGTCTAACATGCATAACCTATCACACACACATATATATAGCTAGATTGATATGTTGTTGCTCTGACAGGCTGAGCTTCAGGCCCACATGCTGTGTAGGAGCAGCATAATGTGCATGAGATGCTGTTGGCCTGTCGTTAAACTGCATGAAGCTACAGCAGTGAAGCTAACCATATTTTGGAAATGAGATAATCTGTCTATATAAGAAAGTCCTCTTCTCAATATAAAAGCATCACATATGCATGCAATTTCATTCATTTAAAAGTCTGCAATGTTTTGTTTTTGCAGAGATAACCAAAGTCAATACATGCTACCATCATTTGCCAATTGTTTTTTTACTTTTAAATCTTGCTTGTTTTATTTCAACTCATAATGTGCATGAGATGCTGTTGGCCTGTCGTTAAACTGCATGAAGCTACAGCAGTGAAACTAACCATATTTTAGAAATTAGATAATCTGTCTATATAAGAAGCCCTCTTCTCAATATAAAACCACCACATATCCATGCAATTCCAATCAGTTACAAGTCTGCAATGTTTTTGTTTTGCAGAGATAATCAAAGTCAATACATGCTACCATCATTTCTTTGCCATTTGGTTTTTTACTTTTAAATCTTGCTTGTTTACAGATTGAAGATGTGGCTGCATGAAGCTGCAGCAGTGAAGCTAACCATATATTGAAAATTAAATAATTTGTCTATATATAAGGAGCCCTCTTCTCAATATAAAAGCACCACATATGCATACAATTTCAATCAATTAAAAGTCTGCAATGTTTTTGTTTTGCAGAGATAATCACAGTCCTTGCAAGCTACCCTCATTTGCCATTTGTTTTTTTTACTTTTAAATCTTGCTTGTTTATTACACAGGATGTGTAGGAGCAGCATAATGTGCATGAGATGCTGTTGGCCTGTCGTTAAACTGCATGAAGCTACAGCAGTGAAGATAACCATATTTGGGAAATGAGATACCTTGTGTCTATATAAGAAAGCCCTCTTCTCAATATAAAAGCACCACATATCCATGCAATTTCAATCAGTTAAAAAGTCTGCAATGTTTTTGTTTTGCAGAGATAACCAAAGTCAATACATGCTACCATCATTTCTTTTTTATTTGTTTTTTTACTTTTAAACCTTGCTTTGTTTACAGATTGAAGATGTGGCTGATGGGGCAGTGAAACCACCTCCTAATAAAATCCCTATTTTCTTCTTTGGGACACATGAAACGTGAGTACAATACTGTAATTATCAGTTATTAGAGAAAGAAGTTACTGGTATGCACAGACCCGATTTTAACTTGAATTACTGCAAATGCATTTTGCCTTTTTTGTCCATTTGAAAGGAAGACATTTGATTTCTAAGTGTAGTTTCAAATTTATTTGTCATATGCATTTAAAAGTACAGTGTACAGTGAAATGCAATGAAATGCATTTTAACCTGGCTCTCTCTCAGCATGTATTGACTCAAGTATAGATTGTTTTTTGTCATGCATAGTTGATTGAGCAATTTAGTCCCTTGTTTGCATGATATCCTCTTTGAGAGCAATGGTGGGAGACAAAAACACAAATCACTACTTTAATCTCACACAGTTGCTTGTCAGTTTCCTCTCTTAAGCTTTATTCCTTTTTGGAGGTTCACTGTTAACCATTGCCTTGTGTCAGTCTGAGAGTGCAGTATGTTTTTGAGAGATGTGTTGCTATGTCTGATCTGGCATCAGACACCATCTGTTTGACAAGATGGCACCTGCAGTATATAAATCTATCACTAGGTGGCACAGTCTGCTGTTTTAAAGTCTCAAGTCAGTGTATTGTGTAGTGATAACATAATGGGTTATAGTGAAATTATACACATGTTCTGTTATCTTGCTGTTTCTCAGAGCATTCCTTGCAGCGAAGGACCTTTTTGCATATGAAAAGTACAGCGAACGCTACGGAAAGCCCAACAAAAGGAAGGGATTCAATGAAGGTTTATGGGAGATCCAGAACAATCCACATGCCTCCTACAGCGCACCGCCTGCAGTAAGTTATAACAGAAATCCTGAAGCATCCATAATTCAACATTACCTCATACTCATAAAGATACTGTAAATTAAGACTTTGAAGGTACTTTAACTTAAGGTGTCAAACCTGCAGGTATTTCTTAACCATTCATGCTCATTTGTTAGACATAAAACCAATTTCCTTGATTTTTATGTCCATTGTTTTAGAACTCAAATGCAGGTCTCTGCTAGACTGTAACTTTTGAAGCAGTTTGAATTGTCTGGTTGTTGAAAGCTGCTTTACAAATTAACTTTCCTTGTCTTGTCTTTTGATTAAAATGCTGCAGTTCAGCCTAGGGCGCCCTGATGCCCAGCAGTTTAAGGTGTGATGCTTACTGCACATCATTTGTTCAATTCTGACCAGGGAGCTTTGCTGCATCTCTGTCTCCATGTTTCGTTTCACTGTGTTAAGGGAACTGTCAAGGAAAGCTAAAATGTCATGAAATTTGCACTAATTTTCTTATCACGGTTCGTCTGCAGCCGGCCAGCTCATCTGACAGCGAGGGCAACAATGCCGCAGCAGGAAGTGATGAGGATGACGATGAGGAAGAAGCAGCCCCAGTGCCTCAGAAAGTCGAATCAGCAAGTGAGGTTGACTCAGATTCTGGAAGTGAAGACCAAGAAAAGGCAGTGGCAGTAGCAGTAGCGGTGAAGCGAAAGCCACCACCTGCTAAGGTAATTGGACATTTAATTTCACTTTCACTGGAGATGAGTCACTACTTAAACTAAACGGCCTAATAAATCATTAAATCATTAGATCACACTATAACTATGTTGAGAGCTGAATAGAAAATGTCATTCTTGGTCACAGTTATGGGTAGAAAAAAGAGCTGCATTTGGCAGAATACACAACCAACACCAAAGTTACCATAACAATTAACAAAGCTTAGATATTTACTGAGAATTTGGCTTAGAATTTAAAATATATATTACGCCTAGCGAAGTGAAATTTTATACTTACAGTTAAATTGAAGCATTATTGACATTACAGAGCTGTTCATCAACATCTGTTATGAACATTGTCATCACTACCGCTTTGCATTGTGGGATATTTGTGCCGCAATTGTGTCCAGCGTTGCATACTGTAATATTTCACCACAAATGGTAAGCAATTTGCATACTTTTGATTTCGTACTAAGGTTTCGGACACAACCTTTGTCTGCTTGCGTAAGAATGTAGCAAAAAACAACCACTAATTACTGGTAGCTTCCTTTACATCAGGAGTTGTGACTCATCTGCATGGCTGGAGTCAATTGTTCTGTTTGAATGCTTCTGTTTTCTATTTTAGCGGCCTCCCCCTCCAAAAAAGGCTCGCGGCTCGTCCAGTGACCGGAATGAAGAGAGTGGATCCCCCTCTGAATCAGATCCCACACCTTCAGAGTCTGACTCCGGCAAGAACAGTGACCAGGTAATCACACAACAACATGGTATGATTGTTGGGTGAAATTAAACAGCCTATAAATGTTACTCATTTGTTTTCTTCCAACAGGATTTTACTCCAGAGAAGAAAGCTGGTGGACGAGGTGGAAAGAAAGCAGGAGGCAGAGGGCAGAAAAAGGTGAACCATCAGCCCCCTCGCACATTAATAGTATTTATTTTTCTCATGGCAGTTTGTGATTTCTTCCTTTATCTCCAACTCCATCCTCTTTTCTCTGTGATGTTGCAGAAGGCTTCGTCTGGCTCGGACTCAAACTCGGGATCGGGGTCAGAAAAGAAAGTAGTGGACAGCGACTCAGAGGACGAGAAGCCTCGACCGGCTGTATCTGGCTCTGAATCCCACTCTGCCTCAAAGTCTGATTCCGAATCAGATCCACCTCCCAAGAAAGGCCCACAGCCACGCAAGAAAAGTGCAGGTTCAGTGTTGTTTTAAGATCCAAAATTCTAGAGATTAATGTTGTTTGATATTAGAGGGATGGTTTGGGTGTTTTGAAGTGGGGCTGTATGAGGTACTTATCCATAGTCAGTGTTTTACCTACAGTAGATGACGGTCGGCACGCCCCCAGTTTGGAGAAGCAGACAGGAGTTACCGCATGGAAGCAAAGCAATGTACTGCTGTGGACGGGGCTGGCAGTAACGTGTTTTAGCCACCTAAAAGAAAGGCCTACCTAAAACAATCAATATCAGTTTAAGTGTACACTATATTTAGAATATTTTTGCTGGTTTACCTTGACGTGGGAAAGCTATACAGTCTATGATTCCATCAGGGAACTGAAGCCGTTATCTATGCTCTCGCCAAAGCAACCAGACTCCATTGGGAAAGAAAACCCAGTAGTTTTACCTTGCGGAAGGTTAGTTCGGATTCACCAAAGTCACACAATAGCACAAACAGACTAACCGATCAAGGCTGTGGTAGACCAGCATGTCCCGTGTTGTGTTGTCTGGTGGCTTTGGCGAGAGCATAGATGGTTACAACGGTATCAGTTCCCTGTCTCAGGGCTGTCTCAAAGCAAGGTAATCCAGCAAAGCTATTCTGAATATAATGTACACTGATATCAACTTTTCTTTGGGTGAGCCTTTTTTTAGGGGGCTAAAATACGTTTTGCTGCTGCCCCCGTCCATAACAGTAAGTTGCTTTGGTTCCATGGGGTAACTCCTGTCTGCTTCTCCAAGCTGGGGTCACGCCGACCGCCATCTACTGTAGGTCATACACTGATTATAGATAAGTACCTCAATACAACAGCACTTCAGAACACCAGATTTATCCCTTTTTAAAGGAAACATTTCATGCCCTTTGTCTATGCTCATGTAAATGTGCTCAGTGCTTATTTTTTCCCGTCCACAGAGAAGCCCGCACCAAAGCCTCGCGCACGGAAACCTAAACCTCCCCCGGTGAAACGAGCACCTTCATCCTCCTCCGACAGCGACAGGTCAGGCTGCTCTACGGATTTTTTCCTCAATCTGCCCCACATACAGTAATGTGAATTCTGAGGTACATGCCAGCTTGTTGTAAAAGATAGCATAATGGTTGCTCTGTTTCTTCACAGTGACAGTGACACCGACCGCATCAGTGAATGGAAGAAACGAGATGAGGAGCGCAGACGAGAGCTGGAGGAGCGCCGGAAAAAGGAGGAGGCAGAGGAGCTCCGTAGGCTACGCGAGAGAGAGAAGGAGGAAGATGAGCAAAAGAAAAAAGACAAAGACAAAGACAAAGATAAGGGTAAAAAAGGGAGCGACAGTGGCAGCAGCAGTAGCTCAGATGAAGGTGTAGATGACCACCCACTGAAGAAGTCCAAGAAACCCCCTCCAGCCCCAATCCCCGCACCCTCAGACTCTGATTCTTCACCACAAGCTGAGGTACAGTCGCTTACTAAAAGCACTTTATTTTAATTTATTCAATGTAGTAGGTGACTCTAGGTGCCATTGACACTTGCGACTTCTTGTGCTTTTCCCATCAAAAGGCTAAGAAGTCATCCAAGAAACCCGACAACCAGAAAAAGGCCAGAATAAAGAAAGAGAAGGAGAGAAAAGAAAGGAAGGAGAAAGAGCTCAAACAGAAGAAAGCCAGACGGTCAGAAGAGAAGTCCCGAGCAAGGTGAGTGCACAATGGGGAGCAGACTACGGTATGCAAACCTCATAAAGATTTAATGTACACAGATCATAGAGTTCCCTCTCTCTGTCTCTCTCAGGCCTAAACCTGAAAAACCCAGACGCAAACCAGAGAGGCCGCCAGAGAAAAAAGTGGAAAAGAAAAGGGGCAAGTGTTTCATACAGTTCACTGCAGATTAGCAATCATTGCCTGTTGGACAGTCAGTTGCATAGACTGAAACTGTGCAACAGGTAGACTGTTTCACACACAAAGATCAATTATGTATTTTGTGAGCGGTAAAGTAGTAATTCAGCACAGATTATTGACTCTTACCCGGTGTGTCTGTATGCAGAGCCATCGTCAGAAGAAAAGCTACAGAAACTCCACACTGACATAAAGTTTGCACTCAAAGTGGACAACCCAGTAAGTGACAAATACAGTTACCCATCTTTCTGTGTTTTTTATGCCAGCATGAAAACTGAAATTGTGTGTATTTGTGTGTTCTCAGGACATAGACCGGTGTCTACAAGCCCTAGATGACCTTGCGGCTGTGCCCGTCACCAGCCAGATCCTCCATAAGAACGCTGAAGTTATTGCCACACTAAAAAAGGTGCGTTTTGCATTAAGACAGGAGAACCCACAGTTAAAATAATGGAAAAATATACATGACATGGTGTCCCTAATTTTAAAACTATTATGTACTGTTTGTTTCATTAGTCAGAATATAACAGTGTTATTACACTGGGGTCTGTGGAGGTTACCCGTTGCTTTCCAGAGTATTGTTGATTGTTGGATAATACACTTAATACACATTCACTGCTTAATGCTGCTTCTCTTTGAGATGATAAAATGTAAGTAGAAATACCAGGACACTGAAGTTAGCCATTTCTACTGTGTTTTTTTGTAATAACTCCATATACAAATTTGGTTACTTAACTTCTCTAGTTTTATGGATTAACTTTATTTTATTTATTCACTCAAATCTTCATTTACAAGATGTTAAATATATCGACCTACCTTGTTTTGTCGTCTTATAATCAGGGTTGTCAGGTCAGTGCTGTATTTTTCTCATTTAAATGATCCTCTCTGTTTGCAGCTTCTTTCATATGTTTTTTGTTGTCGTTGTTGTTATGGTCAATATAGATCCGGCGGTATAAAGCCAGCAATGCAGTCATGGAGAAAGCTAGTGAGGTCTACAACAAGTTAAAACTTCGGTTCGTGGGAAAGCCGGATGTGGCAGCTAAACCTCAAACAGAGGACAAGGAACCAGGAGATGACGACGATGAGAAGGAGACAGAAAACACAGGTAAAAAACTCACAGCTTAGATCCATCTGGGTTCGATATTACCGTAGTTATTATTTTAATCAAAATTTGCATTCTCTAGACTCCACTCCGGTGAATGGGGAATCAGAACAGAAAAAAGATGATATGGAGGTAGAAGAAAATCCCAAATCACCTGCCCATGAGGAGAATAACGACGATGCTGCTTCAAGTCCAAACAGGTGAACATCCCACATGAAGCAATATATAATATCTTTACTCTACTCGTAATTGGCACGGAGAAAACTAACATGATAATGGACAATAAAAAAGAAACGAATCTCCTTTGAAAAAATGCCATATTTAGGTTTAAGCAGAACAATTTGACATCTTCATTCAGCACTTTGTGTAAAAGTTGGACCCATTTGCTAATCATGACGAAGCTTATGTGAGCACCCTCTCTCTTTAATACACAAGTAATCATAATTCTCTGTTTAGACCGAGCCCAGACAGCCCTGCTGATCGACAGCTCCACACGTACGAAGAGGCAGACAACTCCATCTCTGCAGAGACGGAGCCGCCTGCTATAGAGAGCTGAAAGACCCTTAACCACCACTGCAGTGGACCAAGTGCTAAAGATGGTGGCCTCTTTGTTTGACGTCATACTGTGCTCCTGGCCCAACAACACACACCCAGCATTTCCTACAGTATCTGTTACGTCAATGTTGATGTTTCTGGACATTTTGTACTATAATGACATCAAACCAGAAGGCCCTGTTGCTCAAAATGTTCGGTCCATTATTTATCACAGCAAAAAGGAAAGCTTATTAATGTGGTAGTTTGTGGCGCTGCGCAAACTCCTTTTTATTTCTGGAAAATGTACTTTTTTCTTTTATACAACACTCGGCCCGTCCTGGATCTTCACCCTGTACTCCTGCTACCGGCTACTTTGTTCTTTCTACCACATGAACTCTTACTTTCACACCGTATATATATTGAACGATTACATTTTTAGCACTTCTAACCGGGTAGTATGAAATGGAACTTCAATGATTCTCGTGGGAAAATGGAGCCATGCCGTTCATTTTTTCGCTTGGAAGATTTTGTGCAGCCCTTACATCTGTCGGCTTCATCTTTTCTTTTCTTTTTATAAAGCCTACAAAATATCACAAAGGCCTCTTGTCTGTGTGTATGGCATTGTGAGAGTGGTAAAGTACTATTTGTGAGTGTTTATGTTATTTCCTTTTATTATCTGGTCCTGATCCAGTTAATCCAGTCTGAAATGTAAAGCCATTAATTGAGTCACTTAACGCTGTTTTACAATTGAGGTCCACCTACTTTTTTATAGCCTTGTTTGCAAATATTTGCATTTACAGTTTTGTCTAAAATAATAATTGCTGTGGTCGAGTTAAAACACCTTGCACTCTCGTCTCCCCATAGTGTCTGCTTTCAGTAACCTGCGTAATAAATGTACAGATTGAAAACTGCCCTTAAAAAGCTATTGAGATCTCATGTAGCTGCAGCCTATTTTGACATTTTCCTGTCACACGCATACAACAGGTGTTTTTAGTGCTATGTAAATTGGTAAAGCATTTCTATGACTTAGTTGAGACTTGAATAAAAATCTCAGCATGGGTTTGGCTCTGTCTCATTCCTTGACGTGTAAAACATTGTTATTAATTTGCTGTTTGTATAAAATATTAATTTGGAACCAAAAACCCACAAATAACAGTCAACCTTCTTGTATGCAGCATATTACGAAGAAGTAGTTACGTTTATTTTATGAAGTATACTTAGGTGAAGTTCAAGTATATTTCCCGAAGTATACTTTATGTAGTAAGTATACTATCATCAATATATTAGTATTTGTAAGTGTACTAATTCAATTCTTCTTAGGACTAAATTGGCCTGCTTTTTAGTTTATAGAATTATACTTTTAAGTGTAAGAACAGTAAACTTTGAGTACATAACTAGTTTACATCTAAGTTGTATTTTGTACTGCAACTATACTACAAGTGAATAGGTATACTGTTAGTTTAATAGTTATATACTTGTAGCCCACATTTTTAGTTTGTAGTTTTAAATGTGATAACAATCTTTGTGTCTGTAATAAGGTAAAATATCTTGGACATTTCATTACTGAAGACAACAACAGATGATATTTATAGACAATGCCGCAAGATGTACACACAAGCAAACATTCTCTCACGGATGTTTAGTATGTGTTCAGATAGAGTGAAAATGTCTCTGTTCATAGCATATTGTACATCACTGTATAAAGCCCATATAAAGCCCATTTGTGGTCAAACTATAAAAAAGCAAGCTTACAGAGACTTCAGGTTGCATATAATGATGCAATGAGAATATTACTAAAAAGACCAAGATGTTCCAGTGCAAGTGAAATGTTTGTGTCTGCAGGCATAAATACTTTTCAAACTGTATTAAGAAATCTCATGTACAAATTTATATGCCGGCTAAATCACTCTGAGAACTACATAATCTTGCGGTTGTCTAACATCAGATTTAGCACTACAATGTACCAATCACAGCTGTGGAGGCACTGGTATAGTTCTTTATATGTAAGGCATTGATGTATGTATATATTTATATTAATATCATGACTTTTTATAGTGCTTCCTGTATTGTAATGAATGTAATGCAATGTATTGTTTTCTCTTTTTTCTTATCTGAACCTTGAGTTTGCAATAAAGTTTGAATTGAATTGAATAAGTTTATGAAAGTACACTGTAAAGTACTCTCAGTTTCATAGTTTTTATACTTCAAGTATACTTAAAGCCCATTTTTTAGTTTATGAAAATACACTTTGTATACTTTAACTTGTAGTACTTAGCCAATGATTTATGTATTACATGATCTCAGATAAGTACATAAAAAGTAAACTGAAAAGTATACTCTCTTATTTTAAGTTTAAAATAAGTATACTAATAGCACACTTGAGTAAACTTCTATTTGATAAGAGTAACCCTCTCCACAGACTAGGTTTGCTAATGGCTTAAAGGTCCCATATCATGCTCATTTTCAGGTTTATACTTGTATTTTGTGTTTCTACTAGAACATGTTTACATGCTGTAATGTTAAAAAAAAACTTTATTTTCCTCATACTGTCAGCCTGAATATGCCTGTATTTTCCCTCTGTCTGAAACGCTCCGTTTTAGAGCATTTTGACGGAATTGCAACGGAATTGCGTTGCTAGGCAACAGCTTGGGTCCATGTGTACTTCCTGTCAGCTGATGACATTCACATCCACTGCAACCAGGAAATAAACTGGGACACATTTAGAATGTTTACGTTTAAAATTATGTAAAGGGTCTAAATATTGTATATTCGTGACATCACGAATGGGCAGAAATCCTGACAGCTTGTTTCAAATGCAGAGTTTCTGAATACGGGCTGTGTGTATCTCCCTGTGGATTGAGTGTTTCAATACTTTCACAGTATTTATATAGAACTTAAGCCTGCTTTATAATAAAAAAACATGAAAATCTCACTTTTGACTCCCACCCCATGCAGGACACCATCTCAGCACTGGAGAGCTCTATAGAATGACAGTGTATTTTTTTTAAAAATTTAACAGAGTTTGTTATTTTCTTTATTATTTTCTTCAACAAAAAAATAAAAAAATAAATACTCCAGTCAGCTGACTTGAGCATGACAGTGTATTTTTTTAAATTTTTTTTTATCAATTTAACAGAGTTTGTTATTTTAAAATGCATGGTATAAAACAGTTTTTTTTATCCTGAATGGGGGGACTGGACCTTTAATTCCCAGATGAGAGTCGCATAATACTTCCAGTTGCCTGGAATTATAGCACAAACTTTCAGAATGACAGTGTATTTTTTATTTTTTATTTAACACAGTTTGTTATTTTCTTTATTATTTTCTTCAACAAAAAAATAAAAAAATAAACACTCCAGTCAGCTGACTTGAGCCTGACAGTGTATTTTTTTTTTTTATCAATAATACAGAGTTTGTTTTTTCCAAATGCATGGTATAAAACAGTTTTCTCTCCTGAAGGGGTGGACTGGACCTTTAATTCCCAGATGAGAGCTCATTCACAGAAGTTAAATTATAGGAATTATAGCACAAACTCTCAGACTGACAGTGTCTTTTTTTTTATTTTTTAATTTAACAGAGTTTGTTATTTCCAAATGCATGGTATAAACAGTTTTCTCTCCTGAAGGGGGGGACTGGACCTTTAATTCCCAGATGAGAGTCTCGCATAATAAACTCCAGTCAGCTGACTTGACGCCATTTTGAGTCAGCCATTTCCTCCACTGATCCCATCCAGCGTCTCCGCTCAGCTCTGCTCTGCTCAGCTCTGCTCTGCTCTGCACCGCTCAGCACAGGACGCCCGGTCCGGCCTCAGCTTCATCATCCGCCCCGGGGCTTGGTGGTAAACAGGCAGCGGATCCGGTACCCCGGGTGGATGAGACACAGTCTGAGAGGCTCGGTCTGCTCCCTCTAGTCCTCTGGAAGACACCCGCAGGACAACCCGCGGTCCGATCAGCAGCAGCAGCCATGGCTCTGAAGATAGTCAAAGGGAGCATCGATCGGATGTTCGATAAAAACCTACAGGATTTAGTACGTGGCATCAGGAATCACAAGGAAGATGAGGTAAAAACAACACACCCGATGAGAGAAACACTGTCACCGGGAGGACACGTTAACGTTCACTAACGTTTAACACCCAACCGTTAACCGTTATGGCTCACCAGCTAGCATGCTAACGCTAGGTTAAACTGACTCTTATAGCTAGCTAACGTTAGCATCAGCTCAGTCATCCCTATAACAGCGAAGCTAACAGTCAACAGTTGGCTAATGCTAATTTAACGTTTGCTTAATAACATGTTAGAGAAAGCATGTTGGTGTTTACTTTAGTCAGGCTTTAAAGCAAAGAGGCTTTAATGAGGAGGTGTTAACTGACAGCTAGCATACCTAGCTAACTGACAGACAGTTAGTGGAAGCAGTTAGATTACTCTTCAGTGTAACAGAGATCACACCAGACATAATGTAAGCAGTCTTTACCATTAGGCATCTACTGACAACAACTTACACACCAAAACAACACCAATAACCTGATATGTTCAGGTTATTTTATTTTTCATTCATTCATTCTCACTGTGTAATAGTCTGTTTATTGTCAATACTATATATACTGCTCCTATTTTTATACTTTCTATTTAAATGGTTCATATTTTGTTACACTTTGTTTAGCTCTTTTTTTTTACTGTGTTAGCTGATGCATCTTGTTTTTCTGCACTATCCCCTTTGCTGCTGTACACTGCAAATGTCCCCTCTGTGGGACTTATAAAGGAATATCTTATCTTATCTTATCTTATCTTATCTTATCTTATCTTATCTTATAACTTTATCAATTATTGATCTTTAGTGATTGATTCATTTGGGGAGAAGTATCTTATTTGAGTTGAGGACACCCTCAACTGTTGAATGGATGATATGATGCTGTAATTACATGGGCAAAGCACAGAGTGCTCAAGAGGCTTGTCTATGTGGTTCACTTTGAGCTTAAGTGTGCACATATGACCACCCTGGATATAGATATAAAATAGCATCTTCTATTAATCTCGTAAATCTTGTGAAATGAGTCAGCCAGCAGCAGTTATTATGAACACCCCATCCAGCAGTGGTTTGAAGGTGATGTCATCCCTGTCACAGCTCTGTGGGTGATGACAGACTCATCACCATCATCACAACCACCATCACAGCACCAGACCTGGCTGAGTGGGAGGAGGAGGAGGAGGAGGAGGAGGAGGGTGGGATGGGCCATTAGAGGGCACTGTTTTGGGGCAGCCACGTTTCCATTTCTCACATCAGCCTGCTCTTCTTGTAAGCTCTGTGTCTAACCTGCTGTAAAAATGCTATGTCAGGTAGTTGGAGAGGGTTGGAGAGGGGTGGGTATATTAGGCCGGATCCCTGGGTTGTTGTTGTTAAACAGAGCTGCGGCGGTGCTGTGCACACCTGTCTCGAGCTGTAGGTCAGGTGTGAAATGTAGAGGTAGTGTGTCTAACCTGAGAGCAGCTTAATACTTTCTCAACGTGGCAGTATGGTGACCAGATCCCAACAAACCAGTTGTGGGACAAAGAGTGTGTTTATGTGGGACGATGTGGGACATGTTACCGAGGCTGAGAGGTAGTCTACAATTTTGATATAATGTCTATCTAACTTAAATAATACATTTTTCTATTCTGCCCCTTATCTTGTAACATCTCCCGAATGCATCCGTAGATCGGCACATCTCTTTGTGAGCCGCACGTTTCTTGTGAGACTCACACGAACTGTGTCGCTTCGTGTCGTATTCCCCCTGTGTGAAACTGAAAAATAATTCACAAAAAACCCGGAGAATCGCCTTCCACCGGCTTATGAATACTCATAAGTAGTTTCACAGTCTTTGTTGTAGCTGCTTTTCCTTTTCTTTGTGGTAGTTTCCATCATATTCCGCCTAAATCTGCATAGCTTGTGACTTTGCGGTGAGCATAGCGTAGCAGAGATGGTGAAATGTTAACCTGCACTTGACCCACCTGTGCGCAGTTTGACAGGAAAAACAGCCCAGTGATGACAGCCTTCCCTGCTTTCATCACAGCCATTCGATTTAAAAAAGCGTCTGTCCTGCAGTGTTTTGACTTTGAAAACCAATGAAAATGTGGGGCATCGTCTCAATATGTGGAACGTGGGACAAGAGATTAAAATGCCGTGCAGTCCCTCTTAAAGTGGGACACCTGGTCACCCTAAGTGGCAGATTTATCCTGCTTACCACCTCACCTGAAAACCAATTTACAAGCAGGGGCTAAACCACCAGATCCAACATGCTATATACTAGGTTTGGGCGATATGGAGAAAATCAAATATCACAATATTTTTGACCAAATACCTCAATATCGATATTGTGACAATATTGCAGGGTTGACTATTAGTGCGTCCATAAAATATTTAGACAATAAGATTTTTGATAACTTATCAGTAATGTGGATATATGACTAAGTGGGTAAAGGTAAATAATAGAACAGCTAGAACAGTTTGATATGTTCAGAAAGTTACATCACTTTAGCGTAATGCAGCCTTTAAAACAAGGAAAGGATGACTCTTATGCCATATCACAATATCCAAAATCTAAGATGATATCTAGTCTCAAATCACAATATCGATATAATACTGATATATTGCCCAGTCCTACTACAGTATATACATATTTTGCTTGGATATTATGTCATCTATACGTTTCTAAATGTTCTTAATTGTTGTCTTAGGCTATCAATTCTTGATCTCTTGGTTCAGTGTATGGACTGAGATGTTCACCAGTTGTAACCCAACCTGTGGCAGCCTAGATACGGTGGTGGTTGCCAAGTCAACAGTGGACAGTTTGCTGAAATATTAATTCGCTGCGAGTGTGTGTGCACGCCTGAGTGTGTGTTGACTTTTTCATGGCCAGCCCACAGTTTGTTTTTCACGTGTGTGCTGAGTCTTTGTACGGTTCATTCATTCACTCTCCCTCCCACGCCTTTGGAACAGCAGGAATATTGTAGAAAGGCTGTGAGGATGTCTTAAGTGTAACTCTGTGAGATTACCAGTAAGAATTTCAGGCATATTTGTGGTCGACATCTGTTTAAAAAAAAAATAAAAAGCAGTAGTTAGCTTCAGCTATCACTGAGCTTACTCATTTCTTTCTCTGAATGTAAAGGCCTTCCAGTTATCTCCTGCTCAGTCTGCATTGTTGGCCAAAAGATTGTCTTTGTTGGCGCTTTGACAACTATTTAAGGCATTTCACTGGGTTCTGAATCGCTCATTGAAGACGAGTGTGATGCAGAAGCACCGTGTGTGTCTGGTGATCTCGTGTTGAATCCCTCCAGCCCTGCTAGACTCTCAGTTTCTTTAGGAACAGCAGCAGAGCTCAGTCCTTCCCCCCCCTCCACCTCCTCCTGTCGCTGTGCCGCTGTCTCATGACTGCACACACATGACCAGCACACACTCACACTCTACAGAGCTATATGTGTGTGTTTGCTTTGCAAGGTTGCTCCTCTCAACAATGAATGGTTGACTGATTGCTCGATCTAAAGGTCTAACTCAGCCTACCGTCCACTGTTGAATGAAATATACCTTCTGCACTCTCTATTTCAGGAAATCTATAATATTATAACAGGGGTCAAAAGAACAGCTATTTTTTCACTCATTCATTGAGGCGTGAGGCTCCTGGAAACACTCATTTGTTAAAATGTTTTAGAGGATGGGAGAGCTGTTGAGTCACCCATTACCTTCAGACTTGCATAAAATAACCCGTGTTTGTAATTAGAATGATTGAATCTTTTGCTCATGTTTAATATATTTGCTCTGTAAGCATGGGCAGCTGGGCATCAAAATGATGCATATAAGCAGTCAGAAACTGGCTAGCACACCTCTGGAGCATACTGCGACACAAGTCATGAATTTGATGACTTTAGACTTGGCGTAACTTTGAATCTAACACCTATGACTCTTGACTTGAGTTTGACTTATGACTAGGGCTGGGCAATATGACGATACGTATCGTCAAAACGATATAAAAATGTCGCAATATAGGCTAGGCCTGTATTTATTTATTTCTGTTCTTTATGTTCATTTTGCACTCCAATTCTTAAAACGAGAAAATACTCCGTACTTTTCATTTGTCAAGTGTTTAATTCACACAGGAGTATACCAAAATAGACTTTAGCATGTGGTTATTTTATATAGACTATTTGTTTATTGAATTACCAGAAAACATGCTATATTGTGATATATATCGTTATTGAGATATGAAATTACCTAAATTGTCTGATGCCAGAAGCATATTAAAAGATGAAGCCTGCGTTATGACTTAAATAAAGTCTAAGATAAAGTTTAGGACTTGCCTGATTTTGATTTGACTTACAAAATAATCTCCAAACTTCACTTCTGCTGGCTGATGGGTAGCAACAACATCTTGTTCCTGGTGCTTTGTAGCACAGCCTCCCACTCCGGATATCACTCCACCTAATCTGATCTGGTGTCTGTTGTTTGTCCTCTCCTCTCTCTGCCCTCAGGCCAAGTACATCTCCACATGCATCGATGAGATCAAACAGGAGCTCAAGCAGGACAACATCGCCGTCAAAGCCAATGCTGTGTGCAAGCTCACCTACGTAAGATCTCTCAACACCCTCCACTAAATCACTGACTCTCTCTGTCTCTATACACATAATGATAGACACCATCATTGTTTGGTTCTCAGTGTAAACCCACCTGTGTTTCTTTGGATAGATGCACACAGACCATGTGACTATGCTTTGGGGCACAACTCACTAAAAACAATTCCATCAGTCTTTTTTATTCTTACAGCACTATCAGAGTAATCAGTTCAATATTCAACACCCAAGATTAACAAAGAAGAAAACTAACCAAACAAAACCGATAAGATTTGATTCATAAGCAATATGAACCTAAAGCAGATAAAAAAATCTATTCTTATTTATATATTCTATATAACTTAAACGCTAGCTAGGGAAGATTTGGTTTCATTCTCTGCAAATGTGGCATGTCGTGTTGAATTTGACACAATGTAAAATTCTGTTTGGTTGTGATAACTGTAGAAGGGAACCGCACACAGACTTCGTACCTAGTGTATTATCTTTTCTATTCAAATAGCACCATGTTGAATCAGAACCCATTGTTTGGGCTCAAGGCTTCATCAGGAGCAAATAGACTTACTTAATACATTTTTATAAAACAGGTACACGACTGCCTGTACAAATGTTGTTTTGTAGCTTAGTCACTACACAGCCTATAATAGCTAGCAGCCGGCACTTGTTGAGAACTCTGCACAATTCCTGTTATAAATGAAAGCACTCTTTCTATTTATAACCAAGGCCCACATTAAGGTTTAGATGGCTTGTTGCAATCGGCATCTGTGCCCACTTTGAGAGCTTTCAGCTCAATTCATGGAGCTTCTCTGTGCACCACCGGGACAGTTTAGAGTCCCCCTCTTCCGTTTACTCACCCACATCCCCTCTCTGTCTCTTTTCTCTTCTGCGTTACAGCTTCAGATGCTGGGCTATGATGTCAGCTGGGCCGCTTTCAACATCGTTGAAGTCATGAGCTCCTCCAAGTTCACATACAAGGTACGAGTGGATTCTAATCGGACGTCTTGGAAATGCAGAACATTTTTTGGTCATGATGTAATGACTGTGGTGTAGATTTGTCAGGAAATTATTGTTGAGATATAGTCAGTCTCATGAACTGTCCCTTTCTGTAGCATTTAAGTTAGTTTCTCCACATAGATACTCACCCAAAAATAGCACAAGTAATAGTCACACTATGTACTGTATAGGTACGTCGCCATGGAAGTGATGCAGGTTGATGAGTGTAATAATTGCATTGTACTGAAATATACTATACAGCAGGGTTCTCAACCCTCTGTAACTTAACGCCCACATCTAGTTATTAAAAACTTCCAAGGACCACATGTTGTGATATTCAAACGTAACTGGTCATTGAAATTATGCATTTTTATTTGACGTTTTTTTGTTTATGTGAATTCTTGAACACATTTAGATACAAAAATAACTATCTTTGTATATAGAGTGGTGCAGGAGTGAGTTCCTAAAACCCGGAAATGAGTTAGCATTTTAGCACTTCTAGTTCCCTCGTCTCAAAGTCAATGGGTTTTTTGAATGGGTTTTTGGTTAAATGACTGAAATAAGGTCTGTGGTTAAAACAAGCTGAAGCGATTTTAACGTTTTGTTCTACAACATAAAATACAACAATAAATACCCCACTCGTGAATCTTTAATCTTTTATATGTCTTTAAAAAAGGTGCTTGCTAACAAGTGGCTAAATGAGACTACTAAACGTCATCACGCCGACTCGTCCGCCTTTATAGCCTCATTGTGTATACTTGCGCTCATGCGACCGCGGTGTAGTTTGTTTATAGCCTTAGCTTTTTACTTCTGTCGATTGCATACACACTTCAAAAATGATAAAAGTGGTGTTCATTTATGAAGATTATTTTACGGAACAAAACGTGTAAGTATCATCAACGTTTGTTTTTGCCCCAGAGCTTATTTTCTGCAATAATCCAAAACCCAATCGAAAAATCCCATTGGCTTTTCGTTGAGGGAACCAGTGTGATGCTAACTTCCTGGTTGGCCTACAAAAATGTCCTCCCTGCACCACTCTATTACCAAAAAATTTAACTATTTGGCAGTACCTCCGCCCACTAGATAGTGCTCTGAGGCTCTCGTTGAGAATAGCTTCTGTACAGTGTGTTGTTAAACAGTTAAAATGCAGCATATAATTCTTTCTGTTTTTTTTCTTCCTACAGAGGATTGGCTACCTGGCGGCCTCGCAGTGCTTTCACGAGAGCACTGATGTCATCATGCTGACAACCAATCAGATCCGAAAGGTCAGTGATGTTCTTCTTCTGTGCCCTCTGTGAATATCTTTTGACAGTTATTTATCTCTCAGCCAACCTTTTCTGTCTTGTATTCCTTTCTAATTTTGTGTCTTTTTTTTCTTTCCCAGGATCTCAGCAGTCCCAACCAGTATGACACAGGTGTTGCCCTCACTGGCCTCTCTTGTTTTGTGACCCCTGACCTGGCCCGGGACCTGGCCAATGACATCATGACGCTGGTGAGTCATTGGAAGTATGTAAAGAGGTTTACCAACAAGGACTTGTGCTCTTTAGTTGTTTTTTTTCTGGCTACAGTTAATCTAACTCCTCCTGTGTCTTTATTATTTACCTCAGAACTTTGCAGTCAAGATGCTTTATTCCTTTTTTTCCAGTTTGAACACAACCGTCTCTACTGTCTTTACCTTTTTTCCCGCCCTAGATGTCCCACACTAAACCCTACATCAGAAAGAAGGCGGTGTTGATCATGTACAAGGTGTTTCTGAAGTACCCAGAGTCCCTGCGACCCGCTTTCCCCAGGCTCAAGGAGAAACTGGAGGACCCAGACCCAGGTATCAGGAACGGCACTGTCTGCATTCAGTGTGTTACGCAGCAAGCTTGTGCTTTGTCACCTGAACCCTGTGAATTATTCAGCAACTAAGAATATGAGATTAAGGAAGGCTCTTTTGTGATACCGCCGGGGCTGTCTTGGAATATTCAACAACTCACGGGACTATTTCTGTTTCACAGACAAAGACATCTCACAGTGCATTTATCTAGCTTTATGGCATGTGACCAGGACCGTGCCAGTGGTGTCACACTTATTTACTGAACACTAGTGGGACAATATGTACTGGTCTGAGATTCTGAAAGGGCTTTTGTTGTAAAAGCTACTTTCAACTGATTTCAAAAAGAAGATATTTCAAATTTGATGTAAGGTGAAAAGAAATTTGCCTTCTAATACTCCGTATAATGGTCACCACTTTTGATGGCACAAGAAGGCTGCGCACATTAAAGTGCAGGTCCATCTGCGTTCTGTTCTGGTTTTTTTCCAAGTAGAAACGCTCACTCATCCGTTGCAAAAAGCAGTGACGTGATGTATACTCCCCTGTTCTGCAAGGTAAAATTACCGTTTTTGTTAATGTAGTCTGGTGGCTTTGAAGAGAGCAAAGTGTTAGTGTATGCTATATTTAGAACATTTTCACCGCTTCACCTTGCCACCAGACAGCCCCTTTCCGACAGGGAACTGAAGACGTATTATCGCTGTCTTCAAAGCTACCAGACCAGACTCCATTCTTAAAAACAGTCATTTTACCTCGTAGAACACAGGAGTTGATGGTCTACCGCTGCATCGATCGGCTAAGTTTGTTTTGGCGTCCACACAGTAGTACATTGCTTAGCTTCCGTGCCGGTACTCCTGTGTGCTTCTCCAAACTGGGAGCATGTCAACCGTTATCTAAGTTACTCTATGTCACGTTAATACACAGACTATAAGGCTGTATAGATACTGTACATGTAGCAGCGTGATCATGCAGAAACCTACGTCAGGTCATGTGGGAAAAAGGTTTTAGAAGGGCTTGGGAAAATAGCATTTTGACTTTAATGTTCCTATTTGAATACATAAGGAACACCACTGGAGAGCTACAGAGTGATATAAAAACCTAAAAAAAAATAAATAATGGACCTGCCCTTCAATGTGTTTAATGAAAATAATTTGTCATACTGCATAGATTTTATACATTAAAATGTGTTTGATTGCTGTATTATTGCACATCATTGTTTTTCAGCCATACTTAATTTCCCCTAACCCCAATAAACACACAAATCACAGTTTTTTTTTTTATTTCTATGTTTAATAAATTATGTTTATGGCCTTTTATTCTGATTACTTTACATTTTCATTGTTCCTCTTTAGGTGTCCAGTCTGCAGCAGTAAACGTTATCTGTGAACTGGCTCGGAGAAATCCCAAGAACTACCTGTCTCTAGCACCGCTCTTCTTCAAACTCATGACCTCCTCTACTAATAACTGGGTTCTCATTAAGATCATCAAGCTGGTAAGTCAACAGGATACAGTGTTTCTGGAGTGGTGTAGAAATATTACACGTGGTCTTATATTGCAGCAACATAATATATACTGTTCATCACCAAGCCGCGGCTTTGTGTGACACCCGCAGTGTTGCACCAATCATAGAGAGATAAATCCATCATAAAAGAGGAATTGATACTAGTTCTCTAACACTAACACTAAAAGCATTATCCTCAAATGACCACAATGCAGTGAAGTCACATGATGGGTTGCATTTCTTAGAGAGTTTTATTTATGTGAACAGTTGTTACAAGTCAAAAACAAGTAAATTATAGCACATTTTCACAATATAACTCGTAGAATCCATCAGTGTTTATGAAAAGATTTTGACAAAAGTATAAATGTTGCTGTGTGTCATGGCCCTCTTTGTGTTTGTTTTACAGTTTGGTGCGCTCACACCACTGGAGCCGCGGTTGGGGAAGAAGCTGATCGAACCTCTGACCAATTTAATCCACAGGTGAGATGAAATTCCACAATAATATACGTCTTCACAGATTGTAAAAGCAGTTTTAATCTGACAGGTGTATCAATAATGATCTCTGTTTCTTACCCTGTCCTCCTCTCTCACAGTACCTCTGCCATGTCTCTGCTGTATGAATGTGTCAACACTGTGATTGCAGGTCAGTACTGCTATTCAATGTGTGCAATGTAGCGGTCTCATTCAGTTTAATGTGTGTTTTTGCTCTATTTCAGTCCCTTTTTAAAGAAGTCGTGAAACTAGGGCTGTTAAAGTTAAAGCGTTAACACAAATTTGTTTTAACGCCACTAATTTCTTTAACACATTAACACAATAAATCTTTCAGAGGTTGTAGCGGGCTCAGTTTTAAAGCTAGAGTGAAGACACTGGCATCATATGAAACTAGAAAACCGAAGGAATCCATTGGTACCAACCATGTCATACTATACTATATATTATAACTATCCAAACTTGCGCTAAATTTTTGCAATGGCCATTTTCAAAGGGGTCCCTTGACCTCTGACCTCAATATATGTGAATGAAAACGGATTCTTTGGGTACCCACAAGTCTCCCCTTTACAGACATGCCCACTTTATGATAATGACATGCAGTTTGGGGCAAGTTATAGTCAAGTCAGCACACTGACACACTGACAGCTGTTGTTGCCTGTTGTGCTTGAGTTTGCCATGTTATGATTTGAGCATATTTTTTATGCTAAATGCAGTACCTGTGAGGGTTTCTGGACAATATTTGTCATTGTCGTGTGTTGTTAATTGATTTCCAATAATATATATATATACATTTGTTTGCATAAAGCAAGCATATTTGAGTATTAAATACTTGACAAATCTCCCTATTTAAGTTCATTTTGAACAGATAAAAAAAGTTGCAAATAATCGAGATTAAATATTTTAATCGTTTGACAGCCCTATGTGAAACCTTTTTTTCTTCTCACCAAATGTTTCTGTTCTAATTGCTTTTTTGTCCCACATTGCAGTGTTGATTTCCTTGTCCTCTGGGATGCCTAACCACAGTGCTAGTATCCAGGTAAGCCTCTGAGGTCCACTCCTCCATCTGCACCTTCATGTGGTTAAATACTGATCATAACCCTTTCCACCCCAGTTGAACCACAATGCATGCTTTCACCATCTTTCTTTCTGTTCATAAGTCTGCTCAAACATTTAAAGTAGAGACACAGCAACTATAAGACAGGTCTCCTGAAGCTGTTGTTTTTCTTACTTTCAGTTGTTGTGCCTGTCAGTAAATGCATGAAAAAAAATAATTTTGTACCATCAAATAGCCCCATTTCCCCCACTTTTGTCTGTCTCATTTCTGTTTTTGTTTTTTTGCTGACTTAAGCTGGTGGTGAAAGGTTTAATGTGATGTTAATGGATCTCCCTTTTCTTTTGCTGTCTCTCTCTCTGTCTCTCTTTCTCTTTCTGTCTTTCAGCTCTGTGTGCAGAAACTGCGAATCCTGATAGAAGACTCGGACCAGAACTGTGAGCCCTCTGTCAATGCCTGCAGTGTGTCATTTTCTCATTGTCTGCGTGTTTCTGGATTTGGAACAGTCCACCCTCTTAGACGACAACAACGTAGACCCCCTGACTCTGGATAACTCGAACATGATTATAGTCCCTCTCTCAATTAGGGGGACTGCTTAGAATACCATTTCACCTAAGTCACCAGCACCCCTTTCACACACAAATCCCGTGTACGACACAGAAAGTGAAGAGCGGGTTTTTCCCGGTTTGTTGCCTCAATTTGAAAGGTATACAAGTCTGCTATTCTCAAACATAGGGCTTGGCTCTATAAAAACACTCCCTTGCGCACTTCCAGATTGAGCTGAGAATACTGCACACAGCCATTCGAGTTATCTGGACACCCATACATAGATAGTTTTGTGTGTGGAGTAGAATAGATTCCTGATGTTAATAGAGCAGACTGTGAACCTGTGGTTTTAGGTTTTGTTTATCCTTTCATCGCACCACATAGTCACGATTTAGCTATAACACTTATACTCAATATATTGATAAGTAAATTAGGTAAAAGATCAGACCTCCCCCAAATTGAGATGTCTTAACAAAAAATCTGTTGACATACCTGCAGTATTATGCTTAATGCATTATTGCAGTCTACTAAAATGGGAAAATCTATTGCCCTTAAGTCACTGTTTTAACACCAGATAACGACTTCAGTTCCAGACAGACGGGCAGATGGACCCGCCCTTTAACGAACAGGAATATCCCTGGAAACAGATCAACTGAAGGCGGCAGTTTAGTAAACAATCTCTGAAATGTTTGCTTTGTCCGTCTCACATTTCATCAGCTACGCCTTTCTCAATGAGAGACAGTTGCATTTTGCTGAACTGCTGCTGTCACTTTACCATCAAAGGTACATTCAGTGTCTTCCTGCAGCTGCACTGAGGCCATGTCCCCCGGTCATTTCTGCAATGTAATCACCGCAGTGACCAGCCTCACCTCACCCGCAAGGTCACTACTACACTTCACACACACCTATTGATCCAAAGAAACTGAGAGGCATTTGTCTCTGCCAAATTAGATGATCGACTCGAGGCCGTGATTCAGCAGATTTCTGAATCTTTAAAAATCTTGTTTGGTGAGTTGGGAAAGCTGCCAGGGACACGATGGAGGATAGAGCAAAACGAAACTACTGTGTCCAGTGTGTGTGTGTTGTACCGTGTGTGTGTGTTTGTGCGTCCTTTCCATCGTTCTGTGTGTTTTGTGTTCCTTTCCTTTATGATGTTTAGTTTTTCATTTCCATTTGGTTTTTATTCCATGGAAGATAACACAACAGTAATTTCTTCATATTATATTTACATATATATATGTTTGAGATATAGTCAGCTAGGCCTTACAGAGCGACTAGATTTAGGAAAGTGAAGTAGGTAATTTGTTATATGAACTTACATTTTTGAACAAGTAGTCCAGTTTCAAAAGAGTTTCCCGTCCCCTGGAAATTTTGGATCTCCAAAAAAGGACTTTTTCTACAACCAGGTATTTGTTGTGTTACTGCAGTTACAATCAAGTAAGGATAGTGAGGTTTATAAATGTTGGGAATTTGAATAAGAAAATATTGGAACAACATAATGAGACTAATGTCAGCTGATAGAAGTAAATACACATTTTCTTGCTAGTGTTCGGAGAGCTATGGGTGCATGTATGTCTGTTTTGAAATTGCGCTGAGGTTATGTTTCTTTTTGTAGTGAAGTACCTGGGCCTGCTGGCCATGTCAAAGATCCTGAAGACCCACCCCAAGTCAGTGCAGTCTCACAAGGACCTCATCCTCCAGTGTCTGGATGACAAGGACGAGTCCATCCGCCTCAGAGCTCTGGACCTGCTCTATGGCATGGTAGGAAGCAAAGACATTTGATTTTACACATCAACGTTTTTCAGTTAATTCTCAGTTTAAGTAATGGTGTTTACATCATCTCGGTTTCACTGTCACAGTTTCTATTTCAGGAAAAATCCTAGCAGGGCAGGAAAGCTCTTTTGCTATAGCTGCTGGAAAATGTAGAGTTCACCACTTGCACTGTTTTATGGAACTTGATTTATTTGATCAGTTACTAGGTTTGTCAGGTAATGGCCAAAATAGCTAATGAATGTCATATAAAAATGTCTGCAGGTAGTGTTAACTCCATACCAGTGGTTGTATGATATTATATTATATTATGTCATATGTACAAATTATGTGATTTATTCACTGTTATAGATATTATAGTCAATTGTGTCCTTTATTTTGAAGCAGTTTTGAGGACATTCTGTCTCTCTCTGCCTCAGTAGAACGAATACTCTTTTAAAGCTGTGGTCGGAAACATTGGAGAAACTAGCAAGAGTACGCTAGATTTTAAAAATGGTTCAACCGAAAAACCCAGCCCAGTGTTGTTAACTCTTTTCCAATGAAAGTAGCAAGCAGCACTAGCTCCAAAAGTCCCTAATTCTAATGAGAAAGTCCCCAATTCTGCAACACTGACTGCCCGTCACTTGAGGTCTTCCTCCAAAGCCACTCCCTCAAAATTATCATTATGAACGTAAACAACAAACATGGCTATTGTTGGTACTCACAGCTGTCAAGCTAGCAGCTTGTGGAAGACTCTGGTGACGTGTGATGAGTGCACGGGCAGAGTGCGCACAGGTAGGTAGGTAGCCCGGTCAATCAGTTAATTCGGGCAGAATGCTTATTACATTCCTGCGACAGCCACAAATACCGGATTAAAAAAAAGAAAAGATTATCAGCTTTTGATTTATTGATTGTTGTCGGGATGTGATGAGAATTTCCACAAATATAACAAAAAAGGTTTCTGAAATACATTAGCAACCCTAGCTTTAAAGATTTACATTCATGCGTTTAAATGTGATGGTTGTTGAACTGGTGTCTGCTCTCCCAGGTATCCAAAAAGAACTTGATGGAGATTGTAAAGAAGCTGATGCTGCATGTGGACAAAGCAGAAGGAACCACCTACAGAGATGAACTGCTCACCAAGATCATCGACATCTGCAGCCAGAGCAACTACCAGTACATCACCAACTTTGAATGGTCAGTTTCTCCACTCCAGCGTGTCTTATTTTTCACTCCATATTTTGTTAACTTCTGTTTCATTTTCCTCTGTATGACATGATTTTGCACCTCTTCATATGTGCTTGACAGGTACATCAGTATCCTGGTGGAGCTGACCCGGTTAGAGGGCACACGGCACGGCCACCTCATCGCCTCTCAGATGCTGGATGTGGCTATTCGGGTCAAAGCCATCCGGGTCTTTGCTGTTGCCCAGATGGCCACTCTGCTGGACAACGCCCACCTGATGACGGGCAACGTGCAGCGAAAGGGCATCTGTGAAGTATTGTATGCGGCAGCCTGGATCTGTGGCGAATTCTCAGAGTACGTTGATTTATCTCACTGGGTTGCACACAGTTGCATCAGTGTTGTGATTCAGTGTAGTTGTTTTCAATCAGGCCTTTCTCTAAGTCAAAGTCAAACTTTATTTATATAACACATTTCAAAACAATCGCAGTTGACCAAAGTGCTGAACAGGTACAAAATACAAATGAATACAAAGCAAACAACAATAAGATAAGGGGAAAACAATAAACATAATGTGCACATAATAGTAGTAAAAGAATTGCAGCACAAAAGAAGATGAAGTCCATGTGTCAAGCTTAACTCAATCAAACGCCAACTAAATCCACCTCCTCTCCTCAGACACCTGGAGAACCCGACGCAGACGCTAGAGGCCATGCTGCGCCCTAAGGTGGCCACCCTACCGGGCCACATCCAGGCAGTGTACGTGCAGAACGCAGCCAAGCTGTTCGCCACCGTGCTAAAGAGCCAGGAGGGGAACACGGACAGCACAGCAGCGCAGGAAACCAGCCAGCTGATGATCGAGAGGCTGCCGCTGTTTGTCCAGAGCGCCAACCTGGAGGTGCAGGAGAGGGTAAGATAAATCAAAACTGGTTTTCTTTAACGCAAACCACAACAGAGAGTCTTTTTACCATTTACTCCTTTAGCATCCTATACCTCACAAGGTCACAAATCTGATAAATGTCTCTGCTAACCTCCCTGTCTGCCTCACCTTCTGTCACGTCCTCAGGCGTCTTGCATCCTGCAGCTGGTCAAGTACATCCAGAAACTGCAACAGAAGGAGGTAGACGTAGCAGAGGAAGTCATCGCTCTGTTCGCTGGAGAACTAAACCCTGTAGCCCCCAAGGCACAGAAGAAAGTGCCTGTTCCTGAAGGGTGAGTTGGCTCAGTACATGAGGAACACACACATATTAAAACAGTTACTAAATCTACATTATTACATAGTTAGACACAACTGTCTTTCTAATCTTGTTGACTAAAACTCATAGCACTTGTTCATACCGTTGTGGTCCAACAGCATGATTTGCTGAAGCGTGTATGTCTCTGTGAGTCTTGACCAGTGAAGTGTAACTGAGTTTGTTTGTGCAGTCTGGACTTGGACGCCTGGATCAACGAGCCTCCATCTGAGAGCGAGTCTGAGGACGAGCAACCAAAGGCTATTTTTACCAAGGAAGAGATCAAACACTCCCGCCCCCGTCAAGAGGTGGACGAGAAGGAGCTGGCGAGGGTGAGCTGGTCGATGTGTTGAATCGAACAAGCAACATTGTTTTATGAATAGTATAGATGTACAGTAGTGCTTATATATATATTTTACCACTTGTAAGTGGAAATATATGATGCAAAAATTAGCCATAAAGGTGTTTTTCAATCTAGACATGATCACGCAGTCCTTATCTTCAAAACAATATTGACTTTCTCTGAGCTCTACTGTGAGTCTGTCTTCCCATGTGGCTCCCCTCTCATGCTAAACTGAGGCAGGCTGTGCTTTCATTGATTAATTCATGTAACTGTTTTTGTTTTTTTCATCGTCTCCCAGAGGAGAGAAGCCAGAAAGCAGGAACAAGCCAACAACCCGTTCTACATCAAGGCCTCCCCGTCCTCTCAGAAGGTGTGCTTACCCAGCCATCACTGGGCTGTCTGTTTTTTCACTGCACATGTCTCCGTTGAATCCAGTCTGTTGTATAAGTAATAATTACAGGATATTGAATACATGTAGTTAAACTTTTTGTATGAAATGTATTTTTTATTTTTTATCAGGGCTGTCAAAGTTAATGCGTTAACGCAAATTTGTTTTAACGCCACGAATTTCTTTAACGCATTAACACAACTTGAGATTTTTTTGGTTGTAGCGTGCTCAGTTTTAGAGGAAGAGTGAAGATACTGGTATCAAATGAAACTAGAAAAACATAAGGATTCCATTGGTACCAACCGTGTCATAGTAGCTTGTCACGAAGGTGGTTAAATAACGCTCCAAACATATGCTAAATTTGGGCGAGGAAAAACTGGCATGGCCATTTTCAAAGGGGTCCCTTGACCTCTGACCTCAAGATATGTGAATGAAATGGGTTCTCTGGGTACCCACGAGTCTCCCCTTTACAGACATGCCCACTTTATGATGATCACATGCAGTTGGGGGCAAGTCATAGTCAAGTCAGCACACTGACACACTGACAGCTGTTGTTCCCTGTTGGGCTTCAGTTTGCCATGTTATGATTTGAGCATGTTTCTTTATGCTAAATGCAGTACCTGTGAGGGTTTCTGGATAATATTTGTCATTGTTTTGTGTTGTTAATTGATTTACAATAATACATTTAAACATACATTTGCATAAAGCAACCAGTTACATATCTATCAACTCACTAAAAGCAACAAAAAAATGATTTGACAATTTTATTATTGAGCTCTTCCAGACATTTAAATGAAATACAATCTATTCTTTTTTAATAAAAAGAATAAATATAAAGTGTGAATTTCAAAATAAAGGCGTAAGATGATGATATACATATTGATATTTTCACTTTGCCTCAATGATACTGTATCGTTGATCATTGCATTGATATAACGATCTAGATCGGTGTATAATTACGCCCCTGCTCGATATGATGTTTAAAAGTCAGATCGTCTTCTAGGAAAAAACGCAGGTATTCATAAGTTGACTCACCTTATTATTCAAAGTAACAATCTGATATACACCATCAACTGTTTTCTTTGACCTTGAGAAGCACATCTCTACATATACACTAACAAACATCCTGTGTCCTGTTTTAAATGCCTGTCCCCTGTGTGTAGGTGTACCAGGAGGTCTCTGGTGTGGAACACATCCCAGTGGTGCAGATTGACCTCAGTGTGCCTCTCAAAGTCCCAGGTAGCACACACTGTTTTAACTCTACCACAAAAACACAAATTTCACATAATTCAGGTTCAAAATATGCAATGTTTCTTAATTTCTTTCTGTTTTGCCATCTCTGCTGTATTTTCAGTTTTATTTCTGTCTAATTATTAAAATATGACATCATACATGTTGCTGTCTTCTGTCCCACAGGTCTGCCTATGTCTGACCAGTACGTGAAACTGGAGGAGGAGCGTCGGCAGAAAGAGAGAGTGGAGAAGAAGAAAAAGGAGAAGAAGAAGAGGAAAGAAAAGCGCGGCGGGCGAGGGAGGAAACACGATTCGGGCCCAGAGAGCGAGGAGGACATCACGCCTGCGCACATGGTCGACATAGTTACCGAGGAGATGCCAGAGGTACGCTGGAGCTGTGTCAACATCATAATGAGTTTTGAATTAACAGGCATCATGAGTCATAGTAATAAAATACATTTGATTTCAATGTCATTCTGTACATTTCACAGTTTTGGTCATTTGTAATTACTGTACATGAGACTGGGATTTACTGTTAAAAGATGAAATATGTATCAGTAGTGCCGTTATTATTGCAGCTGAGAAACTGTATAAATGTGGACTCAGTCAGAATTAAATACCATAATCGTTTGCTTTGGTCTATTGGGTTCTCAGCTCTGAGACTGGAAGTCAATATCTCAACAGATCGCTTCACATTTTGTGTGTTGTGGGTATAGATTTACTTCGAAAGTTATTAACTCTGTTTTATTGATTTCACCCTCTCGTTACTTCAGAATGCCTTACCCAGTGATGATGATGACAAGGATCCCAATGACCCTCATAAAGCCCTGGACATCGACCTGGACAAGTGAGTCCACAGTCTGTAGATGTACTATTATTCTCAGACACTCGTGTAAATTTAACTATTGACATAATGTTAAAGTTGCTTCCTGAAACCCATCATGTACATATCTGACTGAGCCAATCAATCGTTGAAACTTGAGGAGTTTTCTTTGAATCTTGTATGACTTTTTTTTAATCTGGATATATCTTCTCAGTCTGATTATTTCTTGACGTTCCCGGCCGTAATTGTCACACTCGGCCCTTTCCCTCCTCTCAATCCTTCTCATCTTCTTTCTGCTTCCTCTTTTCTATGCCTACACACACCCATTACTGCCTCTTTGTGTGGGCAGCTTGGTGGAGATGGCTGGGCGCAGGTGAGTAGCACCCCAGCTGCAGGACCTGGGCTCCGACTGTACATGGATTGTCTTTCTCTCGCTCTCTCTCTCTCTCTCTAAATAGCTGCCTTGCTTCTCTTACTAACATAGCTGTCCGTTCTCTTCTCATTTGGAGTTTGCAGTACCTGCTCCCTCCTTTTGCTCTTCTTTCCCAGTATTTTTAATATCCATTGTAGCCTTCGACCTAGTTTAATATCCGGTATCCCCTTTCTCTTACCCCGCTTCTTCTTTTTTTAACTTATATAAGCTTGACAATATCAGCAGCATATCACTCTATTTCTAAACAAACCTGTTCTACTATTGCTCTGTCCTTCAAAGAAGAAGAATTATCTTAGGGCGCTTTCACAAGCCATAGTCCGTTTGGCTAGTCTGAATCAGAGTGAAATTTATACTTTTGGTTTGTTTTCTATTTAATCTGGTTCGGTTTCACAGTGCACAAATTAAAGAGGGCCAAATAAAGGGGCATGTACAAAGGAGCCAATTTATCTTTCTCGTCAGGAGAGCTGCCACTTCTATGCAGGGAATCTCAGACTTTGATATATTGCTGTTGAAGTTTTTTCACTTTGACTCAGCACTGATCGTCTGTGCGCGCGAATCCCCTTCTCCTCCAATTTATGACTTTATAAACGTCACTATTTTTGTGGACTTCATTTATCAAATTCTGTATGTTCCCTTCAGCCCAGATGTCAAGCAAACATCAGACCTTAGTGTCCTAAGGTGTAGGACAAAGCGGTATAAAAATAGCTTTGTTCCAGCAGCCATCACTCAGATGAACAAGTTGTAGCAACACTGTACAGATGCTATAGAAGCAACGCCTGCTTATTTATTTATTCATATTTATTCATTGTATTTTAGTGATTTTAGTGATCAGTGGAGTCTTAACACTTTTTTATCATGTTTGTCTGTTGTCTGTATACCTTGTCTTTTTTACTGCAAACCAAATTTTATCTATGGGTACAAATTAAGTAAGCTTAACCTGACTTCTGCAGAAGTCCAGGTTAAACCTCTCCCACTCATGTTAACCTTTGTTTAATTGTGTCCATCTCAACAAATGTCCACACAGGCAGCCTGCGTTTTGGTTCGCAAGCGGTCTCAAACCGGTTGTTTTGGTCCGCACCAAAGTACGACTACTACGTTCACCTCCGCCCAAACAAACCACACCAGAGTTTGATTAAAACGGACTAAATGTTGGCTTGTGAAAGCGCCTTTAAAAGAAAATATCTCTTCGATCAGAGTTGCATTGTTTCATAGTAAACAAAAATAAATAAGATACTTTTTTTACTGGCTGCTGCTGATGTTCTCAGGACTTCATTTTTCAATACCCGTCCTCCTGGTAGACGCTCCTAAAAGCATTTTTGCACTTGCTTTTAGGAGACATATCCCGGGGTTGGGTGCTATAATCCTTTTGCTCACATTTCCCAGATCCCCCTCAGTTCGGCAGACTAGCCATGCCTCCAAATTCTCACCAGCTGTTTTTTAAGTGGATACTCCTTGCCTGGCCTTGATAGAAATAACAAGCACATGTGCCCTTAGATCACTGCTATGATTTATGGTAGACAGTTTACAATTATTTTAATAGTACATGAGGTTGAACTCATGTTTATGACTAAGAAATGAAGAAGAGTAGAGATTATTGTAAACATATGGAGAAACTGTCTGTGGAACATGTATTTCTGTCATGGCTTTCTTTTTACTGGAAGAGTCCCTCATTATAATAAAAAAATAAGCAATAAAACTAGTTATTTCTAGAAAAATAAAACAAAAACAATAAATGCATCTTTAAAACTAAATAAAGCTAAACTGAAAATAGAGACAAATAAAAAAAGCATTATTATTTGCGCTTTTCTAGAGAATAACCAGCAGGGGGCTGCAGTGCATGTGTTATTGCTTTAAAGGGCCAGGGCTTGGAGGAATAAACTTGACAGCTGTTATCAGTTCAATATGGAGGAATTTATTGGTTTAGTTTCTAGCTGTCTGGGAAGCTCCAGTGCTTCTAGCTCTGCCAGAGGAATGGTTTAACGCAACGCTTTGAATGAGATCTGGCTGCTGCAGAGTGCAGAATATGTGCCTGAAAATACAGTACATTGCTGCACCCTACAACCCTTGTTCTCCTTTTCTAACAGTCATGAAGTTATAAAGTATTTTTCAGATAACGGCACTAACTCCAGGTGGACCATAATCGCCCTGTGAGTGCTCATCTAAACAAGGTCAAAATGTAAGAATCTGTGCATTTTCATTTTGTCCAGGCCACTTGCCGACAGCGAGAAGCTACCAGTCAGATCACATCGTGCAACAGAGGCTCTCAAAAGCCCAGCTGAAGATGGAGACGCAGAGAGCGCCGCTTCACAGGAGCCAAAGAAGAAGAGCAGCAAAGAAAAGAGAGAGAAGAAGAAGGATAAAGACAGGGACAGGAAGGTGAGGGTGAAATGTCTCATCTTCCTGGAAACCACACTCGCCTCATCCGGTCTAGCTGATGAAAAACCAGAAAATCAGATTTATGGAGCGGTTTGAGCGCGGGGGTGGTAAAACAACAAGGAACTGTCAACCATTATGATGTGATGAGTCAGAGGTTGTGTTTCTTAACCTTGTTGTGACACAGAGCTGAATTTATTCTCTTGTTTTTTTTTTGCAGAAGAGCAAAGAAGAGAAGAAGAAGAAGAAACACAAACATGAAGAAAAGGGGGAGGATCTTCTCGGGGGTCAGGCGGACGAGCCTGTGGTCCAATCAGAAGAAACCAGTGAGGTGGCTGCACCGCCCACCTCCACCACTGCTGAGGTACGTCCTTACAGAAGGGTGGAGCGAGGCTGTTTCTTACCTAGCAACAGAGTTCATATCTGATTTGACCCAGAATTCTGATTAAATTAAATGGTTTAGGAACGTCAATATACATCAGACCAGCAATATGTCATCCAGAGTAGGCTCGCATAACTACACAAACAATCCTGCATCCCTCATGGACAGTAACAGAGTAAACAGAATAAGTCGAAACATGTCTTCAAACTTCTTCTTTAAACAAACCGGTAATGGTAATAACGCTATGCCGAAAAGTTGCTGTGTAGTTGGTTGCACCAACAATAAATCCCCAAAACGCTGATCTCCTATTTGTTCCCCTGCTGTGTCCTAAAAAAGATATAATAAAGAGGCTTTATGGCCCCAAGCTATAGACCAGACCAGCATCGCATCATCGCCGAGGCTGCGCTCCCATTTGGGGGAAAGAAACTCGCCGTCACAGGAGAGAAGATGACGAGAAGCTGTTGTGTGTAGCGGGTTAACCGAGGCTTTCACACTGAGATTTGAGGCACATACGATACGTGAATATTCACTGTCAGTGTGGTAAATCGCTAAATGATGCTGGTGACAGTGACTAGCATGGCTAGCTAACGTCAGCTCGAGTGGGAGGCTGCTGCAGTAATACAGTCATACATTAACGTTATAGCAGCATCGTCACCTGTCGTCACCAACTAAATCTCAGCCTATAGATCAAACAGTTGGCTATTAACAGGTTTGGTTATTTACAGACAACACTCAACGTGACTCAATCAAATAGGTAGAGATGTCTGGATAAGCAATATCCAGCCACCGTGTTGGACGGGGGAAGACTGAAGGGACGTGACGGCGATGAACCTTCATTTATTAAGGTATCATGAACGCTCAGGTTCAGGCACGGTCGCAGAAAGTAATTATTAGACATATGTATAAATTACTATTTGTTAAGTACCCGTATGTGCCGGTCTGATGTTTATATGTAGTCTCACTTTCTGCTAAAAGGTTACACTCACACAGATATCTTTGATCATTTTCATTGACTCAACGCTTCCATTGCTTCCTCCCAGGCCCGTCTTTCAATCAGCTTTAGTGATCAAGTATCAGTTTCCCCGTAGCTGACTGCGCAGCCTCTTGCCAAATACTTGATTTATTCATGAAATAGAACAGTGTAATCTCTGTATCCATTTTCATGAATAGTAGAAAGATACAGAACCTGTTTGGCCCTCGCCCCTCTCACCTCCTCGCACTCCTCTCCCTCCCTCCCTCTTCTAGGTATCGGATCTGGATTTCTGGCTCTCAAACGCTCCAGTGCCCTCTAACACCCAGGTTGAGTCGCCCCCCCCCCCACCCTTTCCCCTTTCTCCCTCTTATCTCTCCAGTTTATACTTTCCTCTTTCATAACTCCATGTTTTATTGATCTACTTCATATGTTGGTTTTCGCCACATGTTCTCTCTTTTGATTTGGATCACTTGTTTTATTTTCACATCTTCAGCACCTCACCTTTTTGACACGACTTCCTCTCTTTCACAGGTCACCTAACACTTTCCTCTCTCATTCTCCAGCCTTCCTCTGTTTTCCAGCATGTCTGTATGTATGTTTGTGTATTTGTCTCACAATGCCGGTGGTTCTCTTCCTCAGCTTTTTGTTTTTGCTCGCTGGGTGTCGTGTCGGTCTTGAGGTCAAAGTAGATGTTGTTGTTATTGTCGTGTTGGTGGTGGTGAGGAGTGAGCGGAGGTTTTCTGAGGTTCCCTGGAATGTGGCCTGGAGTCAGTTTCTTTGTGTTCCTGTCGCCACCACGTCACCACGTGTCCTCTTGACTGCTTCCGCCGTGATCACATGTGGGGTCGTGCTCGTCATTGTCTCCGTTTTGACCTTTTGAGTGTCACAACTGCACACAGAGAGACAGAAAACATAATTTACAAACATTCCAAAAAGAAGTCCTAGAAGTCGGGTGGCGTTAAAGGGGCTCTACGTAAGAATCAGAAATTGCTTGTTAACAGTGACACCTGTGGCCGTTAAGTAAAGACAGTCAGCGTCCTGTTGCTCGCGCTTGTGCTCGCACTATGTAGACGCGAACGAGCACACACAAGACAGAACGTGATCGACAGCTAAAACCACAATACCACCATATATTTCTCTTTCTTGGCAGTAATGTTAGCTTACCTGTCCAATAGGAATTTTGTCAGCTCTGGGTCCGTTGTCACCAAACGGAGGTCCCTCCATGAATCGAAGGCCCCGGCCGATGTTGATCCTAGTTTTCCCCCCGACGTCGGTCACATTCCTGTTTTGCAACACGGGCTTAACTAGATATAACGTTGGTTTTGTTGTGCTTCCGTGGACTTTGTGTTGGAGTCTGAGTTGTGGTGGAGGCTGGTTGTTTGTTGGCGTTTGCGGACTCCATTTCTAACCGAACGTTGAGAGCTGAAGAGAGTAAAGTCAGTCGCGAGCACGCATAACGTCACAACCATTGGATTTTTCCAGAAAAAATGTCCCGTTATCAAGATAACAATGTAGGTTATAATAGATACAGCTAGTAAAACGTAGCAAGCTTACCTCAAATTCTCTCTGCAAAATAGACAAGCCATACTGTCCACGTCTTCCTAGCTACCTGCGAGTCCATATACACCGACCCCTCTCCTTTTTTTTTTTAGATGTTTCAGCAGACAGGATGGCACAGATGATCAAGGCAGCACGTTTCTGCCTTGTAAGCATTGTGACCCGTACAGCCCTCTGCTAGCAAACAAACTTTATCTGCCTTGGAGCTTTCAAACCCGTACAGCATATGCCAAGCTTAAAATGTCACACTATTCCTTTAACTGTACCAGATAGCTTGTGACATTTAACACGGATGTTAGCACCGACATTGTTTTGTTCCTTCCATACCTTCTCATCTGTCGATATTGGGTATGTGAAAACCAGGCCTGTCAGGCATTTGAGCTCTTTTTTGTTTTGAGGAATTTAGTTTTTAATCATGTGAGCTGTCAGCCCTAAAGTAAAAAACACTTCTGACCTAGAAACGCTACCCTCAAAAGACATGCCTCGACATGTCTATGTGGAAGACTTGTTTTCGTATCGGTTGTCACAGTAGCATAAGAGATCAGATTTTGACCAATAGGGAGCTTCCAATAGCATAAATGTAGGCTGACAAGGATCCTGTAAATCAGCGTCTTTAATCTGATCCAACAGCCCACAACAAAGCCACTGCACATGCACAGATACTTGCACAGATACTTATAGACATGACATACTTGTTGGTTTCTCAGACAGGCACTTTTGAAGTTTAGCTCATTTGGCTGGTTAGTAGTCTTGCATGTGATGCACTCGGTTTAGCACATCAGGTTTGTGGTATCACAGAGCTCGTAGGTTGCAGCTGATCACGAATGACTTTTCTTATGAATGAGTGCACCTAACTTCACTTAATCTCTATCAACACCAACGCGGTAAACACTACTCTTATGTGTTACACGCTACGGTTGCTTGCTGCTAATGCCTTTTTTTGTTTTTGTGGTGGTGTGTCTGTGAACAGGAAGCAGCAACAGTAGCAGCAGCAGCAGAAGCAGCCCCCGTGCCTGAGGCGGCCTCTGGCACGGCGCCAGCATCCGAGCCCGACGAGCCCAAAGACACCGAGCCGGAGGAGACTGTGAGTCACCACTGATGATGCGATAATTGCGAAGTAGAAAGTTTGGCTGCGCTGCAAGAGATTCCAGCTCACAATGACCTGACAGGATGCAGCACATTATCAGCTCTTATTCTCACACGTTTGTGTAAATGATGTACCACAGACCTGCCAGTTCTTATGTGGTCTCTGGAGGAATATTCCTACCAGGAACCATGTTTCATTACCAACTCAGCCTCTAGAATTTCTAATAAATTGTCTCTTTATCTTCTTTGTGGGGTTTTTCAATGATAAGAAGTCCTCCAAACACAAGAAGAAAAAGCAGAAAAAGGAAAAGGAGGAGAAGGAGAAGAAAAAGAAGAAGAAGAAGCATCATCACCATCATCACCACAGTGACGGAGGTGGAGAGGAGTCGGTGCAGAATGGCACTGTGGAGGACGAAGAGCCTCTGCCGGTCAGTCTTTGTCATCAGCGTTTAACAGCCTAACCTCAAGCAGAAGTTGAGCATTGCATCTTTTTATTTGACAGGGTTCCCACTGGGGCTGTCAAAATTTAACAAGTTTGAATATTCGTTCTAAAAAAAACACAATTGCGCATTATGTCCATGACACCGTGTCTTAACTGTCCGCGAGCCTCAAAGCGTAGCGTTTTGAGCTTAACTTTAGTCAGACGACCTGTTTCTATTTATTCCTGTCGCTCGCTTAAAGCGCCGCAGTGGACTAGGAACAGCTGATTCATGAAGTGGAAATGAGGAGTAATCTATACAATACCTCCTCATTTCACTACAAACCTTAATAAGGTGACAGCTCGAGGAAGATTGCCAAGAGATCGGCGTAAAGTTTGAAGTTGGCAGCATGGAGGAAGCGGCTCTGGTCAGCCATGATAAAGGGAAAATGCATCAACACCAAAACCAAAAATAACCAAAAGGGCATTCAAGTTGCAAAAAGAAGTCTGATTGTATAGAAGTCTATGAGAAAATGAGCCTACTTCTAACTTGATTTATTACCTCAGTAAACATTGTAAACATGAGTTTATGGTCTAAATCACTAGTTTCAAGTCTTCTTCAATACAGCATGATGTTCATTAAGTAACTTATGGTCCCATTTAGAGTCAGATAGACCATAAAGCAGAGTATGCTACCTTTATGATTGACAGGTCACTACCGCGGCATTGTCCGGGAGTTGTCCCTGTTTTCGTTTCACAAATTGAACCCTTTCACAGTGTGTTTTCAGTTCATGAAGGTTAATTGAAACATTTTGGTCACCTAAAAATGTCTTATTCAGCATTCGGTAGTACTTAGCTCCACCTGACAGCCAAAAACAAAGCTGGCAACGGCCAAAATGCTGAACTCGGGGCTTAATAACGGCAGTCCACGAACCAATGAGTGACGTCACGGTGACTACGTCCACTTCTTATATAAAGTCTATGTATAGGCCAACCTATTTTAAACTACTCAAATAAAGTCATGGAAATGGGGTAAAATATTAAGTTTATGAAAATTCATCGGTAAAAATGTGAGAGAGCTCTGCTTTTATGCATTGAGTGAAAAACAAGTCACTGACCTTTAATAACCTGAAGCTGCATTTAGGCAGTATAATTTATCATCATTCTGATCTGTGCCTCTTGGCTCCACTGTTTGAACCCCCTGACTGCTTTAGACACACACACATACACACACACGTACACAGTGTGTGAACCAGCTCCTGTTGCCTAGTTAGCATACAGAGTGACAGAGAACGCCTCATCTGACCTGAGCTCTTCTCTCCTTTCAGCCCATGTCCAATTACTGCCTGCTGGCTGAGAACTCCTACATCAAGATGGTGAGTGATGGCGAGATACTGCTGAAGGAGGGACTTCTACCACTGGGCTTGGAAAATTCCGTTTTTTTTTATTCATCATCTTATATTTGGCCTCAATAACATTTAATTCACTAATTAAATTCATGATATCTAAAGCCATATTCATACTCCTCCTACACCACCACACCATGCACCACATACATATGTCCAACATTATCAAATAGAGCTGCAACGATTTGTCGATCGAGAGAACAATAATCCCCTGTTATTACTACTATTTTATTATGATAATCGGTTAATCGGTAAAGTAATTTTTCATGTAAAAATATCAGAAGATGCTGTTTTCAGCCTCTCAAAATATGGCGATTTTCCTGCTTTTCTGTTTTATATCATACTAAACTGAAATATCTAGACATTTAAAAATATCACCTTGGACATTAAAAAACTGGGATGGACATTTTTCACTATTTTCTGAAATTTTATAAACCAATTGATTAATCTAGAAAATAATTAATTGATAATGAAAATAAATGTTAGTTGCAGCCCCATTATCAGATTGTATTGGGCATGTTTACATTATTTAATTCACTTCATAATATAGAGGGAAGATTTGAACACCTTAGTCTGCTTTCTGAGAAGGGGAAAGTTTGATCATGTGTTTGACCTCATGGGATGTTTGCCCTTAATTGACTCCGTTGTCGTGTCGTGTTGCTGTCTCACTGCATATCTCTGCAATAAAATGAATAAGTAAAATGTTGTTACTAATAATAAGATCCAGGTTATGGAAAATCCTGCATTTCCCCCTTCACATTGAGCAAATTCTAACCGTCCTCTGCATAGTACAAAAGTGGAAACGATCATGCTCATGTTTAGGCTGTTGATATCAATGTAAAAGTTATTGAAGACAGCAGTAGCAGGAAAACAAAGAATGTATGCAGATCGTCTCCTTTTCTCTCCTCTCTTTTAAAGATAATGGAGGATGCTGATAAGGTACTGGTTAAAGTTCTGTCAGTGACAGAATATTATTAAAACTCCTCTCTAGATGTGTTTCTCTCTGTTGTTGTTGCTCTTCACGGACCGGCCTCCGAGGCAGACTACGTAAACCTTTCTGAGAATGATTCTGTCCTTGTGATTTTCTCCTTGTGCTCAGACTGGTTTCTTGGAAACAGGAATGTGTGCTTCGGTGTTGGGGTTATGGTTAAAGGCTGCACGATTATGGCCAAAATGACAATCCTGATTTTTTTATTTTTTTTAATCAATATTGAGATCACAATTTTTCATTGATTTTAAACATTGCGTGTTATTGTCCACTGCCTCTTCTCCTCTCTGTCTCTCTCTCAGACACACACGTACCAGCCATGGTGGCAGCACGTCATTTTAACACGTTCCCTGCCACCACATTAATGCGCCGTGAAGAGGTTGTAGTCATGTCACGTATTTCTGTGAGATCACATCGTTTCGGAAGCGCTTGATTTGATATGCAGCAGCGTTTTCTATGAGCGGACATCAATATCGCAGGCAATCGCGTTAATTTAATTGTTGGAAGCCAAAATTGTGATCGCGATTGATTTTTCGATTAATTGTGCAGCTTTAGTTTCTGGATCACGGTTTGCTGTGTTTACTGTATGTCTTCTCTAAATAATCATCGCTGAGTGAAATACGAGGAACGGCTTGAGTTTGAACAGTCTTTCCTGGAGCAAATAAATGTATTTAATAATAAAAAAAAATCTTTCTTTTCCTCCCAAAAAGGAGAACGACATCCAGGGAAACCTGCAGGACGGCAGTCAGGTGGTGGTGTCTGTTATATTTGAAAACAAGTGTGAGAGCTTCCTCAAAGCGATGGAGTTCAACGTCCTGGACTCTCTCAACTCCAAGCTGCAGAGGCCAGATGGGTCGGGTCCACATGATGGCCTCACCGTCCCCTTCCAACTTCCACCGGGTCAGTGATTATCTTTCACTAAACAATACACAACATACAGATTTCTGTGCTATGTGTAGAGTCATTATGTTCACTGTTAGTGTTCTAATGTGGTGTGTACCTCATTGTAATGACCCTCAGTCTATTTCAAACCTCACTATAGGAAGTTTTGTTAAGTCTGATTACTTGGCTGTGTACTTTTCTCTTGTGCTTCAGGGGTGTCCAATGAGGCGCGATTTGTCTTCACCATGCAGAGCATCGTAATGCCTCAGAAACTGAAGGGAACACTCACCTTCATAGTAAAGGTCCGAAGGAAAACACACACATACACACAAAAATTGGCAAAAAATCCACTCACCAAACATAATTTGTTTGGTATCATATGTTGTTAAACTGTTTATATTCATCTTTTAAATGCTCTGATATTCTCCACTTTTTGTTTTTATTTTTTTATTTTGCTGCTGCCATCCCCAACATGTCAAACATAAAGCAAAATGGTTGGATATTTAAAGTAATTGTTCCCATTTTGTTGATTCCACTCCAGTAATAGAGGAGCTGTGTACTTCAGCGAGACAAGGAATCCTAACGAGATCCAGGCTTCATTTTGGTCACTAACCCTTCACCCAGATCTCTCTACATGTCCCGCAGGTCAAAAGAGAATCGTTAAAGTGCCACGTTACTTTCTAATTGATTATTATGTTTGTTGTTGTTGTGTTCCCACAGACTGAGGATTCCTCCACTCATGAGAAACTGGACTTCAAACTGCACTTTACCTGCACATCCTACCTAATCACTACACCTTGCTACAGGTTGGTGTGTTAAGTTTCACACCACATTACAACCCACAGGTGGAAGCTGGAAAACTACAGGGACATTTTTTTTTTTTTTTTACATTTTTTTGATTGAATGATTGATTTTAATAATAGATTATCAGACAAAGAAAACAAAAAATATCCAAAGGATAACATGTTAAAGTGAAAACACTTATTTCCAACATGGTCCCAAGATGTTAGAAGACAAAGAAAACACAACGAACACAACACATTCAACAGAAAAACTAGACAAAAACAATCCTGAAATCCAAAAACACGTCACCACAATTCAAGAAAAACACAAAATAACTCCCACAACAAAAACAAGGACAGCTAAAATAACAGACATTGCAAATTTCACTATAAATCTTTTACCTTGTTCCAAAGAAAAGCCCTAACCTGACTTCTATGAGCCCCTCTCATATTTAAAGACTTGATGTGTAGCGGAAGGCGGTTCTGTTCCACGACGTGGCACCAGTGTAAAAAAAAAAAAAGGAACTTCTGGCTATATCATTATGCTGAGTATGGACCACTGTTATCTGAGAACACAAATATTGAGGAGCATACCCATTGATAATATTGTACATATGATGCAGCTTATCATCTGGGGACCATGACCATCCATAATAAATGTAATAAAGGTTTGGTTAGTTAGTTTCTGGGCTGTCTTAGCTCTTTGTAATTTCTCCTTGACGAAAACATGACAAACGGAGTTTCTTTTTGTTTTGTTTGGCCAGTGATGCGTTTGCAAAGCTGCTTGAGTCGGGCGACCTGAAGTGCAGCTCTCTCAAACTGGAGGGAGTCAGCATGCCCTTCCACCACCTACTGGCCAGGATCTGCTTCCACCACCATTTCTCTGGTACGTGTGCAGAATTCAACAATACAGTGTTTGTCAGGATTTTATGACCATCGTAGGAAAGTATTTGAAAGTTTAGTATGTTTTTGTGACGGTGAGCTTTAACTTGCAGCGAGCGATTGTGCTGATTTAGTAAGCTAGGTAAAGAATCAATCAGATTGTATGGTTGCATGCAGAGTGTTTCTGACACTTGTGTCGTTTTTGTCTTGTTGGATTAGTTGTGGAGAGGATCGACTCCTGTGCCTCCATGTACAGCAGGTCTATCCAGGGTCACCACGTCTGTCTGCTGGTCAAAACTGTGAGTGAACCACTGACTACTTTTACATGCACTAAATATTCCAGTATTGGACGTTTATACAGCACATTCAGAATGTGTGTCTTAATTGGGGTTTTTACGGCAGTTTGCGACACGCGGCCTCTTTACGCCTGTTTACGGCCAGCTCTGTGCGTTGTACACAAACCAACTAGCCGACAGTTTGCAGAGATGCATGCCCAAAAGAAAAGCCCACATTTCAGGTCAGAAGGAGAAACACACCTACTCTTAAACTTTATGAAAGACTTGGATATCAACAGGTATTTGGATATGCGCAGAAATCACAATGCCGACCTTTTCAAGAAGGTGGTTGAAGGAATAAAACAGGGAGGCTTTGTCTGCGCGGTCGAACAAGTCCGCCACCGGTTACATTAATCAGAGTATTCACAGCTGCATGTAAACTGGAATATAAGTGAAGTATTCATTTTCATTAGCCATGTAAACAGCTTAGTAGGAATATTGTCTTTTTCAGAATAAGGGCATGAAACTGAATATTTTGTGCATGTAAACGTAGTCACTAAAACTCCTCCCTTATCCTCTGTGATTTAGATTTTCATCCCCAGTTATTGTGTTTTTAAAAGGTGGACTATTTAGATTGTGAGCTTGATTTTCTCTCTCTCTCTCTCTCTCTCTCCCTCCTCCCTTCTCCCTCCCAGTCTGGTCAGACAGTGTCCATTGACGCTAAATGCGACGAGCAGGCGCTGCTTGGGAATGTGCTGGATGAGATCAAGCAGACCTTCTCTCAGTGCTGATTGTGTCCGACAGCCCCAGGGTGCCCCTCCGACCCCTCCATGCCACCTCCCTCCCTCGCTGAAACACAACATAATCATGTTACGAAACACTGCGGCTGGCACTTCCAGTATCGCCCTATTTATTAGTCCTCAGATTCGCAAGATTTCTATCCCCTTACCTCCTCCTTCTTCTTCTTCCTTCTTCTTATCCTTCTTCTTCAGTGTCCCACACTCTGTTGCTCCGCTGCACTCTGAGCTCTGCGGTCACTCCCCGACACTTGATGTTGTTTTACAGACTCACTGTGTACATGCGCCGTCTTCTCTGCAACGCACTTTCATCTTTACTTCAAGGTTTACGAACCCCAACCCCGTTCTTCCCTGAATCTGACTCAGTACTGAGCTCCTGTTTTCTGGATGCCCCTGCATCCTCCGCTCTTTCCCCTGTACCCTCCACTCTGTCGGCATTTCAGTCTGTGACAGTCATGTAATGTAACTGGACTTTTGCTGTTGATGGTTGAATTGTGATTTTACTGTTTTTGAAGTTTTTTTTTGTCTTTGGTTTGTTTTTGTTTGTTTTGTCTCTTTTTTTTGTTGTTGTCTGAAACCTGTCTGCGCCTTTTTTTCGTCCCCTTCTTTCAGCCCACTAAACATCAGTGTAAATTCTTTCTGCCCACTAAACATCAGTGTGTGTGCTGCTCGGCTTTGTAGGCCTGGAAAAACCTTGTGACTGACTCTTTCTCGGACTGGTCCCAGCTGGAAAAATGGGGACTCTAACCTGTAGTGAGAATAGGGCAGAGATGAAACCACAGCTGCGTATAAGGCACCGGTTTTAAACTTGCCCTACTCACCTTTAGGCTCAGAGCAGATCTGCTAGTGTTAGTTCAACACACAATCCTTGTGTGGCACTACGGGTGATTTGTACAGTAGATCAGTGGTTTTGCTCTGTGCCTTTAGCTGTGCAGTCCAGCGCTTCATGAGTCATGTAGAGCCCCACCTCCCCTCCCCTCCCCAGTATATCTGCTCCCTGAACTTCCAACATATCATTCCTTTCTCTAAATCAAAGATTAATTTGAAGGCAGGATAGAATACAAATGATTGAATGAAACTCCAGAGTAGAAGTGTACAGTGTAATGTGCGATTTCTATTTCACCACAGGCCAGTGCCACCGTTTTATCAGCCTCCTCTTGAAGTCACAGATGGTTAGTTGTATAGAAGATGTTATATTACTGTAATACACAAAAGGATACGGTTATTTCTATGAAACTGCTACGGTGCTGAGGGTCCTCATTTGTGTCACCATGTGGTCAAGTTTTGGTGCCTTCAAATGAGCTTGTGTTTACACAGGAATGGGAAGTCGTGTGCACGATATGCTTGGCGTTCAAGTGGTTAAGTCGAGAGAACACCGCTGCTAAGCAACGGCAGTATTAACGTTACTGTCGGCGTCTAGAAGCCACAAAGGCTAACAATTTAGCAAGCTATCAAGTGGGTAACAATGCAGGAAATGCAAAGGCATAGTGACAGAGGAAAAAGATGAGGCTGTAGGAAATATCACCATTTACCCTCAGACATATAATATTTCAATATATGACTAAAATTACAATATATTTACTTATTATACACCGAAAAATGAGCTTCCATGGCCTCTGCCTTTTCTGACAACACGTCAAAATTAGTGAACTCAAAGCTTTCAGAAACTTTCCAATACAAGAGGGGGGGGCGTTCTTCTCGTGAACCTCGTAAACACGACTCCATTTGAAGGCACCATTAGTGACAGAATAATCTGCCGTGAAGAGAGCTGCCCATGTTACATCACTGCCCTGCCTCATTTCTCTGGAAATATGACTGGCTAAGGGACAACAAAGTTACACTATCAACCTGTCTTTTTATTTTAAACCCTCCAGGTTGTTCTCTCTGTAAGCAGAGACTGTTAAGCGGTCAGTGGTTCCCTTTCAATCAGTATTAGGCAACGTAGCTTCCGATGTAAGGAAGCGTCCGCTCTGTCGACAGCAGAGTGCACTTTTGTCTGTCTTATTTTGAAATCATGTGAGACATTTACGTCTGTGCCACGTTGACGTTTGCACCACAGTAGCTGCACTCCGGGTTGGCTGTACACCCGCCCGGCGTGTGTACCCAGATAAACCCCAATGTTTCATTTCCCTTCAGAAAACTGCCTTTCCACTTTCTTGTACATTGACTTGTTATGATGAACATGAATGGCCATTTTTTAAAAGAGCTCTCTCAGAGGTACTTGATGTTTTAGTTTGTGTCATTCATGTCTGAAGTCACTACCCGGTCCAGCACGACTTAACCTTGTAGTAGCAAGATAAAAACTGACTTGGTAGCGTCTGTGATCATATATACTGGTAAGGCCCTCTTCATATCTGTCTGCTATTGTAGATAACGACTATGATAATGATGTCTGTGACCTGAAGATCAGGTCAGCCATTCCACGAGATCTTCTGTCCAGTCATAGTCTGAATACAGAAGTGATCCGCTGTATTCCAGGAATGTCAATAGAAAATAAGTATGTATGTATGTTCCTGAAAACGACTGATATAAGAGAAAACAACTCCCCTAATCATACATTGTCCTGATTCTGATCATTTTCATGTGCATACTATTTGATTAAAATTTGTATATTGCATGATTAGGAATGTACAACTTTTTATTTCCCTTTTTCTGTTCCATTTCCATGCTTACACAAAGAAAAACTTGTCATTCCATTTTGTTTCTTTATAGTTTTTTTTATGAAGTTTACTTGACCATTCTCTATTTTTGATGGTATTGTGTTTTTATCTATTCTAAGTTCAGACAATTAAAAAAAAAAAAAAGTGATATCGTTGAATGTTTTAAATTATTAAACACCGGAAGGAAGGGGGTTATGTTTGGTGTCATGACACTTGAGGGCATGGGGCTCCCTATAAGAAGTTGAGTAGAAGAGGTCACGTGAAGCAGTGTACTGAGAGGCAACCCACTCTGTCTTAATTCTCTTTTGGTTCAGTTGTAGTGAGTTATTTTACTAAGTTTGGCTAGTGACATTGAAATATACTCTCGTATGACTCTGACTTTGGAAGGTCCTGTCTTTTTATTTCTCTCCATATTCCATTATCAAGCTGTACAATGTAAAATGTTTTAAAGGGGACAACATAAATTATCTACATTCCCTTTAAAAGAAAGTCCACCCAAATTAAAAATAAAGGCTGTAAGAAGCTGCTGTAGTCTTTTTTTTGTGTTACAGTGAACCAATAAACACCCACGTATACCAACATTTTTAATATATCTGTGTGAGCAGAGGGGTAGGCAAGGCAAGGCAAGGCAAGGCAGCTTTATTTGTATAGCACATTTCAGCAACAGGGCAATTCAAAATGCTTTACATAAACATTCAAGAACATTGTGACAAAGTGCAAAAGAACATTAAGACATAATTAAAACAGTTATAAAAACATTAAAGATTAGAAAATAAAAACAAGCTAAAAATGAAAGCTGGGATAGAAGCTAAAATAGAATATAACACATGAGTAAAAGCTCTAGTGCAGTATAAGATCCTGTGCAGACAGGAAAGTTTTAAGCTTTGATTTAAAGAACTCATGGTTGGAATTGGTCTTGCAGGTTTCTGGGAGCTTGTTCCAAATATTTAGTGCATAAAAACTGAACGCTGCTTCTGCATGTTTAGTTGTGACTCTGGGGACACTAAGCAGACCTGATCCAGATGACCTGAGAGGTCTGGATGGTTCATAACATAGCAGAAGTTCAGAAATGTATTTTGGCCCTAAAACCATGTAGTGCTTTGTAAACCAGCAGGAGTACTTTGAAATCAGAATAGAATGTGTGCATGTGCGTGTGTGGAGGCGGTATAATGTTTTTTTATATTTTTATGTGTGTTTTTTAGGCTGTTATTGGCACATAAACACTTGAATATTAAAGACAATAATATATATTGCTTTGAACTTCAATTCCCATAATGCCTTGCGCGACAGCAGAAGATCTCTTTACTGACTGACAGCGAGCAGCTGAGTTTAGTAAAGTTCAACTAACAAAGCCGCAGCTTTATGGTTTTATAGCTTTATGTAGAACTAGTTTATTTAAACACAAATGTCGCTCAGCCGACCCTCTTTTTGTTTATGTGTGATAGCAACACACGCGAAAGAGGAGCTATGCTAGCTTCCGTTAGCATCACTGTCATGCTAACGGACTACGTTTCCTGTGTTGACTTTCAAAATAAAAGCACATCATCAATTGTTGTGCGAAATGTCTGCTGAGTTGTCATTAAAAGCAAACATTTAGCTTTGTTGTGTATTTTCGCACGCGGATAATATATAGGTGCAGCTGATTTCAATAATTTAGATAAGTATCTTTCGACTAAATTGCATTTAGTTAGAGCTAACTCTAAATAGCATGTAAACCAACAGAAAAGTGATTAATTCGACACAAAATTGACATAATAAAAACACAGTGTTACCTCAATAACCCACCCCTACACCCCAATAATATTGGGTAACGGTAACTTTGAGCAAATAGTGTATCTTTGTCAAAAGTCTTGAAAAAAATCTAAGGGATCAAGATTGTGGTGTAGGATTTAAAAATTACAATTGGCCGATATATTGTCATTTGATTATTTTTAAAGTAGTTTTTATCAGTAGGGCCATAGTAGGAAGTTCATATTATGAAATGTATATTAAAATTATCTTTTTCCTCCCAGAACAGCTCTGCCTTTAAAGGTCCCATATTATAAAAAAGTGAGATTTTCATGTTTTTTTTATTATAAAGCAGGCTTAAGTCCTATAAAAATACTGTGAAAATATCAAAACACTCAATCCACAGTGAAATACACACAGACAGTATTCAGAAACTCTGCATTTGAAACAAGCTGTCAGGATTTCTGCCCATTCGTGATGTCACGAATATACAATATTTAGACCCGTGACACAATTTTAAACATGAACATTCTAAATGTGTCACAGTTTATTCCTGGTTGCAGTGTATGTGAATGTCATAGGCTGACAGGATATACACATGGACCCAAGCTGTTGCCTAGCAAAGTAATTCTGTTGCAATTCTGTCAAAGCGCGCCAAAACGGAGCGTTTCAGACAGAGGTTAAATACAGGCATATTCAGGCTGACAGTATGAGGAAAATAAAGGGTTTTTGAACATTACAGCATGTAAACATGTTCTAGTAGAAACACAAAATACAAGTATGAACCTGAAAATGAGCACGATATGGGACCTTTAAATATAGAACACCAACGAGCTGATGGTATGGTTTTCACAGCTTTAGAGCACAAGACAATGAAACATGACTGAAAACACAGAGGTTACCTCTGAAATATACACCAACAACAATAATTATAAAAACACAATGAAGTTGCGAGTTGTTACATGTTGTTCAAAAATAATAATAAATAGAGTGGGGGTTTTATTTCGAAAGCTGTAACCGGAAGCGGAATGGTATGCTGCTGTTGCTCTTGACAACAGGAGGTTGTTAAATGGTTGTTAATAATAACTGTGGGGCTCTTCGGGATTGTTCACAACAACAGAGGAAGCAGCACCAGCTCTCACCAAATAAAACCCCGACGCGATTTCTTTTTCTTATCCAGTTGTTTTGGAGCCATATTACCGGAAACTAACTGCGTGAAGAAGCTCCTTTCTTCTCTAAACACTGAGAGCTATTGTTTGTAACCGAGCTAGCTTTGTCTTCTTCCTTGCTTTAGCAGTCACAGCTGTGGTTGGTGGTGTTGCTCATAGATATTTTGTTGGAATATGGCTCAGCATGGACATCATGTAGCCAGTTCACAGAAAGCACTGATGCTGGAGATGAAGAGTCTCCAAGACGAGCCGGTCGAAGGGTTCAAGATAACTTTGGTGGACGAGTCGGACATGTACAACTGGGAAGTGGCGATATTCGGACCTCCAAACACTCACTACGAGGGTGGTTACTTTAAGGTGAGTAGCTAAATGTGAGCTAGCTAGATCTATTGTTCTTTAGCTGCTGTATTTAAGCCTATATTTAAGAGTAATTTACTCATAAAGGAAGGTTAACTATAGCCTCCGTGTCTTCAAACAACAGCCGGTAACAGTTAAAACACGTTAAGCTAGTTGGTCCCTGTTTAAGTCTTTGTTCAACTTCATTTCAACCAGCTTCCTTATTGAGCCATACATATACTCTAATTACATTTTCCTAAATTTGTCTTAACTATAATTATTATTATTTATAATTATTCTAACTAAAATAAATTAATTACTGATATTTCATTTAAAAAATGTATTTCGAACATGTAGTATACATAAAAATAAATAAAAAGAATGATCATACAAACAAGTACATACAATGAAAAGCATAAGGAAAATAAATTGTCAAACATTTGATGCCTTGATTTACATAGGCACGGCAAGTTTATTTATATAGCACATTTCATACACAAAAGCAATTCAAAGTGCTTTACATCTTTAAAAGCAAGATAAAAGAGCACAAAGTGCATAAGATAAAAATTAATAAAAGTATAAGATAAAAGAAAAAAATTAAACCTATTCGAAAAGGAGTGAGAAGAAGTATAAACTTATTTAATCCCACCCCTTCTCCATAAGTCAATTATTAACCAGCTTCCTTATTGATCCATACATATACTCAAATTACATTTTCCTAAATTTGTCTAACTATAATTATTATTATTTATAATTATTCTAACTATAATATTACCTTTAATCTGTGCCATACAGAAATATAAATTAATTTGATAGAATTATCCTTATCAAAATATAAATTTGTTATCAATCCAGAATACCAATTCATTACATATAATATAACTTAATCACAATACCAATTCATTACATATAATATAACTTAATCACAATACCAATTCATTACATATAATATAACTTAATCACAATACCAATTCATTACTTATAATATAACTTAATGACAATACCAATTCTTCACTTACATATTTATCTTAATCATATTGACTATTAGTTATATTTTCTTATATGAGCAAATTAACTTTATATCAACTCAGTCATGACATTTTACAGTTTATAAACATTACAACTTTGTTTCCCCTTTAAATAGAGATTAATTGACAGTCAGCACATGATCACAGACTTTTGTGTCAATATGAAACAAAAGGTTTTATTAGTATAACTGCCTCAACCTTTTAACATAAACTCATCATCTGGCCAACTAATTCAATCATTCCCTTGGTGTTTTTCATTACAACACAACAGCCCCTAGTTTGAATAGGCCTTTTTTTTGTTTGTATATTCAAATCAACTCAATCCATGATGTGTGGGAACCTTGCTTTTGAAATGTAGACTACAGCAGCTTCTTACAGCCTTTATTTTCTTTAAAGGACATGTAGATAATTTATGTTATGTTACATTGTACAGCTTGATAATGGGATATGGATAAATAAAAAAGACAGGACCTTCCAAAGTCAGTCATACAGAGAGTATAATCTTAGCTTGTTTAATTTATCTTAGACATTTAATTTGTTTTTTTTTGCATGCTTCCTCCCCTGAGAGGTTTCACAGATATGTTTTCCTGTGTTGTTGACAAAGAGGGTTGGCAGTTTACAAAGCCTCCACTAACTTGTTAACTACTGAATTGTCTTGGTTTAAAAAAAAAAAAAAACTACTTAAAGATCTTTCGAGGCTGACAGGAATGTGAGCTCTACATTTATTTTCATGGCAATCATAGCTATGACCCTTGACCTTGTTAGTTTGTACTGTTTTTATCCTAAAAGTTTGAGCTACAGTATCTGATTTAAGACTCACACCTACATTGTAAATATAGAACAGCATTGCATTTGTTGCCATAGCAAAGCGGCGCCTACTGTTTATTTGTCTCGAACTTAAATGAGGGTGTGAAAATCAACTTATGATATTGCAAAACACTGAGAGGGGATTCTCGCTTACACACAGTGAGCACTTTGATTTATTACTTTGTCTGGCAAAGTGAAATAAACCCCTGTTAATGCTGCTTCAAACTTGCCCTAGATAGTTGTTTTATTGGACATCATTCAAAGAGTAATGGGCTTTTATTAAGGTGGCATAATGGTGCTGTCTGTCTGCGAAAGAAAGACAAGAATAATGTAGGTCAGGGCCCTGAAAGACCATACTCAAATTGTACATGGTCTCTTTACAGTGGGCTTTTTGTGGTGGGCTCATAATGCTAAGTCCCGCATTATCCATAGTTGTTTCCATGTTACAGCTAAACTGTAATATATCAGTGAAGGCTTCGACTGTGTTCAGATTATCCAGCGTATTGTAACTGCTCTCTGTTTGTAAACCACCAAGCTTTGTTATTCCAGTTCTTGAGAAGCTTGTTCATTTAGCCTCTGGTCTTTTTCAAGCCTGTGAACACAAGCAGAGGGCCCCGGCCAGGCTACCGTACACGGTGCTCCGTGTGGGTGCTGCTGTGTACAGGATTCCTTTGTCGGGCCAGGAATGCACAGCCTGGCTGTGAAATCCACCGCATGGTTGTGACTCATTGTTCTCTGCTGGGTTTCCATCCAACCAGTTTGCCATATTCAAACGAAAAAAAGAAGGAACAAAAAAACCCACCCTGTTCTGATCCAGGTTACCCAAACAAATAAACAAACAGTCCTCTGACATGCTGCAGCTGCCTGTTCATCAAGAACAGGGCAGGTAATGACGTCATACGAAACCTGGCTGAGTCAGGTATTTATTTCAAAAGGGTGTTGCTCTCGAAGAGTCACACCATGATGAATACATTATGACGGCAGGCACACAGTGAACCGAGACATATTAAAATGTCATTCATACAACATTAGATGGCAGGATAAACAAACTCTGAGCCTCAGCCTGAACTCTGAATTGAATGATCCTGAGATGGAAAACTCCAGAACAGGTGATCAGAGTCGGTTCATTCAACTCTGAATATGTTAAATCTGAGTTAAGCTCTTGTTTGGTGAATGAAAAATGTCACCATCAATGGAGCTCCGATACTACGATTCATCATGGCAACAGGTAAATTCTGACATACAGTAAACCTAATTAATGCGCTTCGATACGCACTTTGATACGACTGAATCAATGAGGAAACAAAATGGCGTGTCTGGCTCCGTAAAGGCCCAGACACAGCAAGCAAACATCAAAGAACTAGCGGCGATGAAGGGCGACAGTTGCGTTGCATCACGTCGCCTTCGTCTTGGCCGACAAGTTGCATTTGAACACACCACAAAGACTACAGCCGACGGCCAGTTAGCATGTACGTTCTGCGCCTGCGCGAGAGGAAATAACTCTCCACACCAGCAGGTCGCGGTAGTCTGTATTCGTCATTCAAAAACAGAAACCATAAGACCGAGGACGGCGGATATACAAGCCGTTTTTATGATACATACATTAAACAAAGCGGCGTTTGCCGACCATTTTCACACCACTCTCACTCACTACTTAGCTTCATTCCAGATGGCCATGTCGCTGTGAAAATATCTGTGTATTGGAACGATCAGATGAGATGAAGATAAAAAATGAGAAGAGTCCTCTGTGTTTTTACTCTTGACTTTACTCGTTGGCTTGCTTTCCTCACTTCACTCTTCTTGTGCACTGATTCGTTTAAGCTGAACGGCCAATCGGAGTGATTTCTCTCACCGACGAGCTCTGCCGCCGATTCAACATGCTGAATCGACATGGGTAGACTAGAGCCCAGGGTGCGGGACACACTGCAAAAACTAGGCCGACAGACGCTCACCGACGGCCGAAGGTCAGCTTGGTGTGTCGGGGCCTTAAAATAGTGGTAATCGAGAGAAACACGCAGGCGCAGAATGTACGTGCTAACTGGCTGTCGGCTGTAGTCTTTGCGGTGTGTTCGAGTGCAACTTTTTGGCCAAGACAAAGGCGACATGAGGCGATGTAACTGGTGGCCTTCGTCGCCACTGATTCTTTGATGTCGGCTTGGTGTGTCCCCAACTTTAGGTTCACAGAGTCATTTGCCATGGTAACTGACTCAGAGTTTAAGTTTCCCACATCTCAGGGTTAACTAACCCAGAGTTTCACTGGGCCCCAGGTCCACAATTCATAAGTAAACACAGGTCCATATCATCATAATAAATACCTATGACCTGTTGGTCTCACAATAGGCCCTGACGTTCACTCATTGGTTCTGAGACATTTCCTTTGTGTGTGTGCCTTCTGCTTTGTCATGTGAAGTATCCCTCCAGGCTGTGAGTGTCTGATGATTACTGGCAGAGGGACAGTCAGTCCCACAGCACTGACTGTCCCTCTGGTCCTGGGACATGTATAAAGCATATTAGCTGGGTGTCTTTCACTGTGTACAGACTTTAAGGAGTGTTTGGACAGTGACTCACTATGTGTGTTGTTTTTGTACACATTCAGTTTGATAGTCCAGACAGTACAGTGACTATGAGGTTTTAAACTACCTACTTTATTAGGTTGAATATAATGTTAATCTGAGGCTTAAATATGGAAACAGTGGAATGGGGACATCTTTGAATAATATTTAAACTGTACAATTGAAATGAATGGAAAGTCTTTCAAGTTTTTGGTCTACTTCAACTGTTTGTTGATCAAGTCATATAATCCTGACCAAAACATAAAAACATTTCTATGTCAGTGTGTTTTCAAGTAGATCTCTGATCCGTGACCGTTTTGATTCTCTCTCTGTTATTTTTTCCGTTTCTCTTTAACATCTGTCTTCTCTCTTTGTATTTTCATGACCCCGGGGGAAGTCTCACAAAATCAAGAAGTGAGACGTCAGTGTTTTTATGAACACAGTCAGTCACCCTCCTGTTAAAGTCACTCTAAAACCATAGTAGCTTACTTGCCAGTATTTAACATGTCATCTGGAAAAATTAGGGCAAGCACGTTCCCTTGCTGCTATGATTGTCTTGGTCTCATCAAAAGTGTTTTATTTGCTGTGGAGCCTCTGTAACTCCATGAACTCCTTCCTCAACAAGCCACAAGGAATTACTGTACTTTCCAAGGGGCCTGGGCTGTGTACGGCCCCTACCAGGCTCAACCAATAGGCTTTACCTAACATGGCATAAAGTACAGCATATCTGAGGTTCTGATTTTTGTCAAGTAATGGTTTCTATAAAAGGTAATAACACCAACTACAAACAGAAAGAAAATTCCAAAATGATTTACTTTTGCTGGAACTAATAACATAATTCAGCTTTCAGTTATTGTTGAACTCTCAATTTCTCTGTAATAATTTTTTTTTATAAATAAACACGTATATTGTATTGCTATCCCCTCCAGTATGGTGGAGTAACATAAAACACAAAACCCACCACATTTACTGTGCTTCTGTGCTCTCCATGTTGATCGGCTTATTGGGTTAATAAAACCACAAGGCCGGCCATAAAGACGTGTGCAAGTCCATAAACTCTACTTAGACATTGCTTTTTCTGTGACACCAGAGTCTGTTAGTTGACATTTGGCAGATTTGACCTCTTCCTGCTCCGTTTTCTGTCGTGTAGCAGCATTTTCCTGCAATAGAGGAAGCTGCACTTTCACGACCGTAGTCCTAGGTCCACATGTCTGGACCCTAGTTTTTCATGAAGCCTACTGTCTACAGTGTAAATGCTAGTTTAATACTCATTGATTTACCATTTTAATTAAGTTTAAATAAGCTTAATACTGTGCTGACTGCCTGTGTCTCTCTCTCTCTCTCTCTCTCTCTCTCTCTCTCTCTCTCTCTCTCTCTCTCTCTCTCTCTCTCTCTCTCTCTCTCTCTCAAGAGTTGTTGAGACCTTTTGCGAATCTGTCGTCCTCCACTGCACAAACAGGGAGGCAGTTTGCAAAGGTTAAGTTAAGGCTGGCCTACATTAAAATGTTTTTCAAATCTTAACAGATGTTGAAACTGAGAGAGACCCCACACATAATGACATGTTGTGATAAATTTAACAGCTTTGTTCCTATTGTGTGTGGAGAGCAATGATTTGGCCAAAAAAAGCAGAACACACACCAACAGATTCCATTCATGAACAACAACAGTCCCGACACTCAAAACCGGTAATCTTGCGAAATCTCTCGCCATCAAACGTGACTTTAGTGTAAACAAACATGGCGGACGAAGGGCAGGAAGAATTAGTGATGTTTTGCACTACTTTGTACTAAAAATGACAAAGGCTGTAGGGATGAAGTCATGGAGACATGTTAAACACTTGTGGTGTTGCCACAAATCAACAAGCTTTGCTGTCTAAACCTGAATTGTTTCTGTGGTAACCACCACGTAATGCGGTGTTAAGAGGTCGTGGTCATTTCACGTAGACCATTTCTGTGAGATCTCGTTGCAGCAGACAGAAAGCGGTCCTAGAAATGCGGTCCTGAAACTGCAGCTATTGCAGGAACATAATATTGACCAGAACAGCAGAAAAGGGGTACTGTACTTTATAGCCACAACTATAAGGTCACTGTGATGTACAACATAAACTGTGTGTGTGTATAGTGACTGCACTGCTGGGGAAGAGCCTGGGATCTGTGAAATTGGATGGGTGACTGTGATTGCTGTGTCAGCACCTGGCAGCTTTAATTGTCTTTTTTTTGTTGCATGTAATTATGACGTAAATGGGGTCTCTGCAACTCGAAATATACTGTGAAACAGAACATCTTTCACATCTCAGTCTTGTGGTTTTCTACTAAACACTGACGGACTACTTCTTCACAGCAAACATGAAAAAGAGGGGTGTTGCCCTTTGGTTTTGGCCCGGGCCTGTCTTTCGTTTCCAGACACTCAGTCGACACACACTCAGTCCTGTTGAGCAGCTGACTCTGTGCCTTCCTTCCTTCCTCCTTGGGTGCATGCTACATAATTTGCACCAGCTCAATGTTAGCCTTGCAGTAGCGGCGGAGGGGAGGGAACAGGCAAGAGGACCCAGCCCAGCTGCAGAGGGCTTCAGGCTGGGCCGAGCCCGGCTGAGCTGCCGGAGTCATGTTTCCCCCTCTGGCTGTGTCACAGAGAAACGAGAGCAGAGCAGAGGAAAGAAGGGGGAATACAGAAACTGCCAGATCAAGAGCAAGCAGAGCCCTTCCTTGCAGTGGTGCCCCTTTTGAAAGGAGAGCCTGCTGTGAATAGAGGTGAGCGTGACGTGAGGCCCCAGTAGACAGTTATAACCGTCCCCTGAAGGCCTGGCCACGTGTTCTTTTTCTCTTCCTGAATGAGCCACCAGTGTAGTAATCGCCACTTTGAAACATAGCTGTACAGGCTGTTAGTAGGGCTGGGACGATACACCCGTCTCCCGTTTCGATACTTTCGTGATACTTGGGTGCCGATTCGATATGTATTGCGATTCTACAACTATTGCTATTCGATATTATGATTTATTATTTACTTTTTAACACTAAACCATGTAAAAAAAGTTTAATCATACACTTCTAGAGACTTTTACTTTGGAAAATATCTAAATTAATAGAGTAAAAATGTTTGATTTTCAGCAAGGATGTAGTCTGAGATGTTCTGAAGTCAAATATATCAGTCATTGTCGGGTATTATTTATTAATATATTTCCCTCACAAATTAGTGGTATTTTCTTTTCATTTATAAGGGACATGTAATGTTTTATACTTCTGGTGAATATTATCCAATCAGTCTTATGTCCATATGTATTTTGTATATACAGTTCCCTTTGTTAACACCTTATTTTGAAAACAGGACATAGTTACAAACTTCAGCTTTTGATCTTTTTCTTTCTCCTCAACCTTCTCCTCAAGAGTTAAGTTAATGAGGCAGGGGCCTGCTGGGTACGAACATGATAATCTCTGGGACCTCTATGTGTGTGTTAGGGGTATGGAATTTGCTCTACACAAGGACCTTTTCCCTCCTCGTTCAGTCTGAATGTGGGCTGGGTGTGTGAGGATCAGGTCTGTAGAGAAGGCAAAGAGGTGCTCGGGGAGAACAGAATGATTTGTTCTGTTCAGGGTCTTTGCATTGACCTGGTTTACTTCGCCTCGCTGTCATTTTCCACAGGGTGGGCGCGTTCACTCTCGTTCCTGCTCTCTCTTCAGGGCAGCTTTTTTAGCTCACAATCCCAAGCAAGATTTCACAGAAAGAGGAAATTGATCTTGTATTCTTGGCGGTAACGAGCCTTCCATGAGTCCTTTTTTTTTTGCGTGCTTGGCAGGAAATTGGCTGCACTTCAAATGAGCTGCTCGGGGTTGCTCACCTTTTGACCGTGGATGCTGTTAATTCTGTACTCAATCCAATTATGAGGCATGACATGCAAGTCAGCTGTAGCGTGTCGCAGCAAAGTGTACTGAGGCTCACACTTTGTGATGGGCAGAAGAGAAAAAGTCCTTCCCAGTAGTGGAGACACAGTGAGAGGGGAGAGAGTGGGTGTTGTACAGGAAAGGGTCATATGTGAGTATATAATAAGGATGGGAATAGATCTATTCAATACATGAGAATGATCCCTGGAAACTTAAAGAGGAAGCTGATAAGACCCTGCTGCATCATCCCCTCTCCTCTTTCTCCTCCTTGTGTTTCTTCTCTTCTGTCTGCTCGCTGCTGCAGAGCAAATGAGCAAACCGAGCAGCCTGTCTGTGTTTAGCCCAGCTCTGTCACACTTCCCTACCCCATCCTCTCCACCCTCCCTTCATCAGTCCAGGGTTTGGTGTCACCTGGGTGCTCAAGTCAATCTGCTGCCAGTGTGACCTGCCATCTTCTGGTTGGTGAACACACATTACTGGTAGTTTAAAGGCCCTGGCACACCAAGCCGACCGTCAGCCGTCAGACAGTTTGGGTCCGTCGGCGAGCGTCTGTCGGCCTAGTTTTTGCAGTGTGTCCCGCACCGTCGGCTCTGCCCATGTCGGAGGTTTTTCAGACGATTCAGCATGTTGAATCGGCGACGGAGCTCGTTGGTGAGAGAAATGACTCTGATTGGCTTAAACGAATCAGTGCACGAGAAGAGAAACGGAAGTAAGGAAAGCAAGCCAACAAGTAAAGTCAATAGGCCACACTGAAGGCTCTTCTCATTTTTCATCTTCATCTCATCTGATCATTCCAATACACGGATATTTTCACAACAACATCTGGAATGAAGCTAAGTGGTGAGTTAGAGTGGTGTGAAAATTGACGGAAACACCGCTTTGTTTCATGTACGTATCATTACAACGGCTTGTATATTCGCCGTCCTCGGTCTCCCGGTTTCCCTTTTTGAATGACGAATACAGACTACCGCCACCTACTGGTGTGGAGTTATTTCCACTCACGCAGGCGCTGTAGTCTTTGCGGTGTGTTCTAACGCAACTTGTCGGCCAAGACAAAAGCGCGACGTGAGGCGACGCAACAGTCGGCCTTCATCGCCACTAGTTTTATGATGTCGGCTTGGTGTGTTCGGACCTTAATGGTCTCCAATACGGCCTCGAACACACCCATTGCCTGGATCGACCTTCAGGACAAATCCAATGGTTTTATATCTATAGTTGGTGCTTCTAGAAACCATAAGGAACACATATATTTCCCTTCTCTCTAGCCTCCTGACTTTGTCCATTTTATTTAGATAGTATCATGGAGCCTTGAATGGTGACTGTATGCATTTCTTGTGTTTGTGGCATTGTGTTACTAGGAATATGGTTTTAAAGCCTCCTGGTAAGATGCATTGTGAAATCATGCTTTACCTTCTCAAAGGGATCAATGCTCATGCTTAGCCTTAATGCAAACCCCGCCTTCTCGCTTTACTTGTAGCTTGCATTCAGACTCGCAGGATTGTGATGGATGAAGCTATTTAATGGGAAGTGTTAATGCATAGGTCTCAAAGTAACACAATGACATATGGGATACTTTTTTATATTCAAATATGTACGGCATAAAGATCCTACGTAATGAAAGCAGCAATGCTGAGTAGTTGGTGCCATTTCCCTGTGAGTCACCAAAGAGTTGGGTTGCTCTGGTTTGCTTTGAAGTTGGACACAGTGTGTTTTCTTTGATATCCGGTCGTCTTTTTGTTTCCAAGATGTCATAAAAAGTTGAATGATTGAACTGGATGGGTAGACGGTTCTTTGCCAAAGGAATTTTGTTTGTGTTTTGTGATTTAAAAAAAAAAAATCCATAACAAAGCAAGAGAACTAAAGATGTCTAGGGCTTTCAAACGAGCATAAACCACTTTGCCCACTGGGAGGGTTGGCACAGCGTTACGTTTAGCCGAATGCCCTCTAGTTCTCTTTTACACCATTTCCATCCCCTTCTGAATTGGACAACAGTCCATGTCCAACCGACTGTGGACAGATGTGAATATCCCGATTACACAAGATAAGATTATCTTTGCCTACTTCCCAGCCAGTGGACAGATATGATCTTGATGCTTGCTGATATTGTTTTGGAAGACAAACCAAGCTCTCACTGTTGTTTTCTGGCCCTTGTCTTCCTCCCCTTCCTGGCTGGCCACTATGTGTTGCACTGTTGCCAGCCTGTAATGTGTACAAAGTTGGCCTGAGCCCTGCGCTCTGAAGGGCCGCCAGCTTTCTGGCAGGGTCACTCAGACCCGGGGATTTTGTTTTTTTGTTCTTACAAGCGGCATTCTCTCAGGACTGTGTCAGCGTTTCCTCTCCGCTCTGGTTTTATATGGTGAGAGCAGGTTTATTCTGCAAATCAGGGTCACGTAAGACACCAAATACAACAAATGTTGCTCTTGTATGGAAAGCAGGGCACGAGCTTAAGAACGTCCCGTCATCCTGGGGCTGAAAAAAAATTTGATCGGGGAGGATGAATTAATTTTGGGACAAATTTGGGAGGAGAGTTCCAAGAAAAATAGCCTACCCTTCTAATGTTACAATGAAATGATTGCACATTTTGCAGAGCACACACAGTTCTTATTAAACAACAACATTATTACAACATAAACACGTACATACACACACGGTACATACTGCCGGCCTCTGACTTCACGATAGCACCAACGTGGAATTCAACCCAAGTCAGTTAGGTAACGTTGAGCTTGCTAGTAGCTATTGTTAACTACTAGCACCTAATAGTAGTTAATGTTAACAGCTGACATTAGACTGTTTGATGTTAACAGTAACGTTACAGTTAACCAGCTAACCAGTCAGCAGCCGACGTTAGCATTTACAGTGGGTGAGCGGACGATAACGTTACATTAACTATGAGGAGTCAAAACTCTGCAACAGCTCAAATCATGTTACTAATATTAACCAGTTTTTTATTTAACTTACTCCTCTTCATCCCCTTTGGGTAATAAGGCTGCGAAGACATTTCTCCCTCACATTTTGTCTGTGGCAAGTGCATCTTGTCCTGTCCAGCAGCTTTAAGAACCCCAGCTAGCAGGGCTGGTTCTAGCTTTTTGGGAGCCATATGCAAAATCTTCTTCACACTACTTTTTACACATAAAAAAAAATGTCAAAGTTAACGCAATAATAACACATTAAAGCAAATTAGTTTCAACGCCACTAATTTCTTTAACGCATTAATGCAACTTATTACTGGCATCATATGAAACTAGAAAAATCTGAGGAATTCATTGTTACCAACCATGTAATACTAGCTTGTAGGTTGTCTGAGGTTAAATAATTCTCCAAACTTACGCTAAAGTTTGGAGAGGAAAAACTGGCATGGCCATTTTCAAAGGGGTTCCTTGACGTCTGACCTCAAGATATATGTGAATGAAAATGGGTTCTATGGTTACCCACGAGTCTCCCCTTTGAAGACATGCCCACTTTATGATAATCACATGCAGTTTGGGGCAAGTCATAGTCAAGTTAGCACACTGACACACTGACAGCTGTTGTTGCCTGTTGGGCTTGAGTTTGTTATGATTTGAGCATGTTTCTTTATGCTAAATGCAGTACCTGTGAGGGTTTCTGGACAATATTTGTCATTGTTTTGTGTTGTTAGTTGATTTCCAATAATAAAAAGATACATACATTTGCATAAAGCAAGCATATTTGCCCACTCCCATGTTGTTATTAAACACTTGACAAATCTCCCTTTAAGGTACATTTTGAACAGATAAAAACGTGCGATTAATTATGTTAATGGGTTGACAGCCCTAATTTTAACTAACGATAATGTAGAAAAACAAAGATTTTAAATTCGGGATGGCTTAGATTGTATTTCGGGACGGTTCTGGGAGGGTGGTGAAAAAAAGTTAGTTGAGAACCCTGATGGAAAGTCAGGACATACTGACACGCTGTAAAGACAACAGAACCTGAAATACAGCTCTGTCAACAGCAGACGGATTCTGTGACCTTTAACAGGTCACACTTTCAGCATAGATATTTTCCTGCTACATCCAGCCTGGTTTAAATGCTACATTGCACGCAAAGAGGGATAAGACTTAATGTTAAGTACAAGTATTATATAGAGCACAACCCCTTTTATTCCAAGTGAAATCCCCCCCTTCCTCCCCCCACTACCACTCCACCACCTCCCCGCTCCCATGCAGCCGATCCCCCCTGCCTCCCGCTCGTCGGTTCACTGTGGTGAGGACCAGCTGACCATGCCGAATCAGCAAATGTGAACAAGTGTGTGTGTGTGTGTGTATGACGGGAGGGATAAGCAGAAGGTTTCATGCTGTGAGTGATGTGCGTGTGTGTAATCAGTGTAGTCGGTGTGTCTCCCCCTCGTCCCACCCAAGGCACGCCTTATGGAGCTGGAGGAGGGGTCCTCTACACATAGCCGCATTTATACAGTGTGTGTGGGGGTGTGGTTTCAATGCGAGGACATATAATAGCGGAGCACGGGTGTGAGTAGTGGATTGTCTTGGGTTGCAGTGACAGCTGGAGAGGACAAACCCCCACAATGTCTTTATACAAGCAGCCCCCCTCACCCACCGGTGTGTCTGTAAGCTCCACACACTCTGCAGCTGAATGCACTGTGAGCCTCCCTCCCTCCCTCCACACCATATTACATTACACTGTCATTAGCTCCTCCATGCTCAGCCACCTCAGTAGGGTTTGCCATGACTCTACAGCTACTATTTATAGATTTCTTTCAATCACTATTGACGCTGATCAGCACGATTGTGGAGGTCTTCATTCAGCTGCTGCTTGTTGACACCAGTGCTGCAAGCAGAGGTCTTTGTGAGGAATAAACGTGGGGAATGAAGCACCCTCTCTCCCCCCGGCAGCTGTCTCTGTACGTGTGTGTGTGTTGCTTCTGCGGCATTGTACAGACTTGCATTCTGGATTCAGTTACCCCTGGGACACTGCGTCCACAAGCAGAGTAGTTTTAAGCAAAACTATGTACACTGTAGGTTTTCTTAAAGCAAACAACACCACCAGTGCGCTAAAATTAAATGCAGCGGCCGAGCTATGGCTAAAGCAATCGCCCTTTACTTTCCGGGTGTACATTTGAGACAGCAAGGCTCCTTTGACCCAGTCAGTGGAAATGGTACTCCCAAACAACAGCAATAGTTTGGAGGGAAGTAGTCATGACTCGTCTGTTGGCAAGGGAGAAGTGTAGATAAACCGCCTGCCTAATATGTGTCTTTTCTCGCCCTCAGGCCCGGATCAAGTTCCCCGTCGACTACCCGTACTCTCCACCTGCCTTTCGCTTCCTCACCAAGATGTGGCACCCCAACATTTATGAGGTAATTGTGACTAGTATAAATCCTTGAACAACAGGAGCTCCTCATAGCTTTTATTAATACACCAGTGAGCTAATGTCATACATGTGGGGTATGTATGAGTATAAGATAGCACTAGGTCCTGGTTTTTTAAATGTTTAATTAAAGGTCCCATATTGTAAAAAGTGAGATTTCCATGTCTTTTTTCATTGTAAAGCAGGTTTAAGTGCTATATAGATACTGTGAAAGTATCGAAACACTCAATCCATGGAGACATACACACAGCCCGTATTCAGAAACTGTGCTTTAGAATCAAGCTGTCAGGATTTCTGTCCATTTGTGATGTCACAAATCTACATTATATGTATATATACACAATTTCACAGTTTTAAACGTAAACATTATAAATGTGTCCCAGTTTATTTCTGGTTGTAGTGTATGTGATATATGGTGCCTTCAAATGAAACTCTTGAACTTCTAACATTTCATTCCTTTCACAAATCAAAGATTAATTTGAAGGCAGGAGAGAATACAAATGATTGAATGAAACTCCAGAGTAGAAGAGTACAGTGTAATGTGAGATTTCTATTTCACCACAGGCCAATGTATCTGATGTGTCCAATGTAATCTGTATGAGTTTATTAATAACTAAACTATTGTCTGAACGTATTGGTGTATTCTCTCTAGAACGGGGATGTGTGCATCTCTATCCTGCACCCACCAGTGGACGACCCACAGAGCGGAGAGTTGCCTTCAGAGAGGTGGAACCCCACACAGAACGTCAGGTACACAACACAATGTTCTCAATACTGCCAAAGAACAACACACAAAATGATAAGCAGGGTTGCTGTTCGATATATTCTTCTGTCACTGTCCACATTTCTGCGATTGACATGTGGACGGACAAGATTGGGAGTCTGTGCAGGCGTTGTTTTCCAGTAGCTTTGCACCTTAATGTGATGTCACATAACTAGCCTCCTTCTACAGTCCACGTTTCCTCCAGTTTCTCATTGTCCACCAATCAATACAGACTAAATGCAGCTTGTAGCCAATTTGTTACAAATTGCTGGAAGTAAGCATTACTAGGACTGACCTCCAGCTTAAGTTTGTAGCTTGATTTCCTACTTACCAAGCAGGTTTTAGATGTCAGCCTGTTGTGGCATCAACTTGCAAAGACTTTCCTTCTTTTTGGGCTATTTGTGGCGCAGTTTCATCTCGAAGATGCGTTCGAGTGGTGAGTTTGCTACGTTCCCCAAGCATCTCTTAGCTTTTTTAGCCTGATAAATAAACAAAATAAACTCACAAAATGTCAAGAAGGGAAATATTCTTACACCTATTTTCCTTATTAAACAGAAAAATAGAACCATACACCTTCTAAATTCAAGTTTCTCTCTTTCGCCGAACTAGCTTAATTGCCTTGTTAACTCATCGTAAAACATGCTTCATTCAAACTCAACAGAAACGATATAAAACTAACAAAACTGTCTCGGTTTATCTTTATGTTCCAGCTCTAGTTTGGTCTAAATAAATCCTTAATTCACCCACTGTCTCACTCTGCTGTTGCTGCCCACTTTGTGCTACTGGGTTAGCTCGCTGAACGAGAGTTCGTCGCTGTGTAGTCTCGCTTCTCCACACTTCGTTTTAGCGCCGTGCCATCTGCCCACTGAGCAGCGGCTCTTACTCGTTCTTCGGAGGCAAACCACTAAATTTGCAAAATAAAATGAGAAAGATCGCAAAAAGAACAACTGGCGATACACTCAGCCAGTTGTCGATATATTCGTCCAATCGCCAAATCCTCCAAAGTTTTTCATTCCATTTGTTATGTATCTCAGATTATGTAGTATCTAGGAATAGCGGTGCTATTATTACAGATATTACAGATTTGAATGATTATCAGCTAATAGACCATTAGCTAATAATATGTAAGTATTCGCTTCTGGACATCATTTGAAGCCAGACGGTTGTTTGAGATCAACTGCCAACCAACTTGCTGCAGTGTAAATGCAGCAAACCTCCAAACATGATGTATAATTCATAACCCTTTATTTCATATATTTACTTAACACAGGTTTATTTATACGAACCCTGCAGCTTTCTCTTTTATGCATTTTCTGCAGAGACAAACTCTCATAGCGGGATATAACTATAAAGTAATGGGCCCTCTGCAGCGCCTGAGCTGAGGATCACAACAACAAAAACAAAATCAGTCCCACATTTTGTCTCAAGGAAAAGGGAGAGCTGGTTTGGGATTACAAGTACAACAAGTTGATTCACTGGAGTCAAAGTAAAGTATAAATGATGTGTAATATAGGGCTGTCAATCGATTGAAATATTTAACCACGATTAATTGCATGATTGTCCATAGTTAATCGCAGATTAATCACACATTTTTTTATCTGTTCAAAATGTACCTTAAAGGGAGATTTGTCAAGTATTTAATACTCTTATCAACATGGGAGTGGGCAAATATGCTTACAAAACAATGACAAATATTGTCCAGAAACCCTCACAGGTACTGCATTTAGCATGAAAAATCACAACATGGTAAACTCAAGCCCAACAGGCAACAACAGCTGTCAGTGTGTCAGTGTGCTGCCTTGACTATGACTAAACTGCATGTGATTATCATAAAGTGGGCATGTCTGTAAAGGGGAGACTCGTGGGTACCCAGAGAACCCATTTTCATTCACATATCTTGAGGTCAGAGGTCAAGGGACCCCTTTTGAAAATGGCCATGACCGTTTTCCTCACCAAAATGTAGTGCATATTTGGAGCAACCTAAAAAGAAACCTACAACCTAAAATCCACAAGTTGCGCTAATGCGTTACAAAAATTAGTGGCGTTAAAACAATTTTGCGTTAACGTGTTATTATCGCGTAAACTTTGACAGCCCTAGCATAACACCATTGTCTGTCAGTATCTCTAATGAGCGGCTCTTTGAGCTAAATTCAACAGATGACAGCAGAGACAAATGGATGTTCTGAGGTTTAGCCGACTGGTTGTCTGACCCTAACCTTCATCTCTCCCCCTCCCCCTCTCTGTATCCATGTGTCCTTTCTTTCTTTCCATCTCTGTACACCTCTTTGTCCTGCATTCTCAATGTCTCTGGTCTCGTCTTACCTCCATCTTCCCCTGTCCTCCTCCTCCTCCTCCTGTATTGTTTTCCTGTATTTTAATCTGTCTCCGCTCTCTCTGACGTCTCTCTCAGGACCATTCTGCTCAGTGTGATCTCTTTGCTGAACGAGCCCAACACTTTCTCCCCGGCCAACGTGGACGCATCCGTCATGTACCGCAAGTGGAGGGACAGCAAGGGCAAGGACAGAGAATACATCGAGATCATCAGGTATCCAAGAGTGGCAAAAAAAACGCACACACTCTTCACACTTCAAATGGGAGCTTGTCAGTGTAGCAGGTACACATAGGCCCTGTTCAGATCTGGCCTCAACATGCGTCCTGAGTGATCAGATCACAAGTGGACAGCTCTAAGTCTGTTCACACCTGGCATTAAAATGTGTCTCCACATACGTCCATTTGTGATCGGATCTCACTTCCCCGCTCTATATGCAAATAAACACGTAGTAAACACATGGCTAACACAGCAGACTTTGCAATGTAATATTACATGAATGTCAGTAGTAATATCCTACATATTCATGAATTCGGGTACATTTTATTAACATAAAAATAAAGGTCATTGTATCGGCGGTACCCGGGGACCTCCGTGCCGCCAACACCGCTGCCTTTGCCAGACAACAGCCACGTACAGAGCTTCAGAGAGCGGGGATGAGAGCAAGCAAGCGGGTGGGCGGGCTGGTCAGATCCGTGCAAAGCACCGGGACAAAAACACAACACATCTCCGACAATATGATTATAATACACTTCCTGTGCCTGTTCTGATAGTTATTTAGCCTATAGATCAGATATATTTTAATAAAATACATACAGAATACAGTAGAGCACAGAAGCCGTTTCCATGCTGCGAGGCAGACAAGCGCTTGCGTCTGCCTGTCTATTCACATGAGAAGCGCAGTGAGACCCCGCTGATCCCAGCAGGACGTCAGGTGAGTAGGTTGTCCTTAATGTGGCCCAGGACACATTTGCGTACACACTGTTAAAAGAATGTGGCCATATATATCTTTAATTCCCCTTAATTGAAGATATCTACATTGTCCTTTTTAGATATCTAAAATTAAATTGTGACTAGTCAAAATCCCTAGAACAGGGCCATAGTACCAGCACGGAAGATCTCTCTTGCCTCATCTGTTTTTTTCTGTCTTTCCACCTCACAGGAAGCAGGTGGTGGCTACCAAAGCTGAGGCAGAGCGGGACGGCGTCAAGGTTCCCATCACGTTGGACGAGTACTGCGTCCGCACCCAAGTCCCGCCCACAGACGACGGCTCCAACCTCTTATACGACGACTACTACGACGACGAGGAGCTGGAGGACGACGACGAGGACGACAACGAGGACTGTTGCTACGATGAGGACGACTCGGGCACCGAGGACTCCTGACCTCGCCTTCCCATGATGTCACCCGCCCTTCCCCTCGTCTCTGACCAGTCCCTGCCCTCACCCTTCCCGCCACACACGCCTCCCTCTCGTCACGGACTGAACTTTCATTCCCTGAATCAACCCCTCCTCGTCCTCACTTAGCACCGCCCCCCCCCACCCCTGTCCACCTTCTGTCACATGTGCAGTCACAGTATGCACACTAAAACCTGATGCATCGAAGACAAAAAAAGCTACAGAGTTGTTTTTGTTTAACATGTTTCTCTTTTCTTTTCTTTTTTTCATTTGTTGTCTGAGTAGAGGTTACACACGATGCACACATAGCAACACAACAATAATAGTACTTCCTCATCTGCTTCTGTTTGTCTGATAACTGATTTAAAAGCGTTTTAGCTCCGAGACCTGTTCCTTCCTCCGGCTCTGAGTGGAACAAAGCCTGTTCGATGGCCAAGTTTTCTTGTAGAGCATTTGGCGGAGGAACGGTCACGCCTTTTCTCGACATCACCATCAGCAGGGTGGAATGTAACGTCGCAGGTCAGATCAGATCACAGTCAAACAAGCTAGGAGCTTTTGCAAAGGAAGTCTAATTTAGAGAAAATGGCGCACAGTATGTGTGGTTTTTGAAAAGCTGAGTCACTTCTGTCTCTGAGCCATGTGTGTGACCTCTGGTTAGCGAAGCCCTGCCATGCTTCACCTCTGACCTTTTTGAGCCTTCGGGCTTGTGCTGCTCCAAACAGGGAAGTTATCCATTTAAAAAGAAGCTCACACTCCCTTGTGCCTTCCCTCACTCCCTTATATCACAGATCTGTATGACTTGTGGGACAGACAGCAGGTCAAAGACAAAGAAAGGTGGCAAAGGGAGATATTCAAGGTCTCAGGTGGGGGACACCGTGCGAACAGCGCCCCCCTGATGGAACAAGCATATTTATAGCAGCACCTGTCAGATTTGTCCAGTGTGCGAGTGAGAAAGGTATAAGATCCAACAGCTGAACTAAAGACTGGAATGTAGATCCCACAAACGTCCTCTGACTGCCACGCAGCCTTCATCGTACAAGCACGTGCTACTAGTGCATTAAGAAACAGCTAGCTGAGCCTGCTGCTGCTCATGAAATCCAATGTACTGTATTTAAAAAGAATCTATGCAGTCCGTGCTTGAACCTACTTAATATGCAGTGCTTTAAACGTGGCAGTAAAGCTGAGCCTTTCAACCGTCTGACCTGAGCTTACAACCTGTGAGGGACTGACTGACGTGCTCGGTTAGAGTGGGACATGTGTCGTATCCGTCTTTATGTTTGTGGCTGGTTCGTTATTCTAACTCAAGAGGAGCACAAGTCTCCAGAGCTGAAGAGATTGTACACCAGCCTTCATCAGAGCTCGCCCCCTAGTGGCGGCTCAGTGTACCGGCACTGCACCCCCCCTTCTGAAATGCTCGACCGGGGCCGCAGCCATCTTGACTCACCTGACTCAAATGAACCCTGTTACCTCAGAGGAGATCAGGTAGCAGTGTGAGTGATTCAGAAGAATGGAAATGGCCTCATGACGACGGGGGTTTTGTTTTCAGTCTACACTGTCAGAGGCCCCCCCGTGTGGTTTCCTCTCTCCTAACTGGAGTGCTCTGTCGCACACTCAAAAGACACCACCACCACCCAACAGTATTTACGATGAAATCCTCAACATCGCTGTAATCATGTTTCCGTTGTGTGTGAATATTCACCGATCGTTTGTAAGATGTGCTGAGAAGAAGCAGAAATTGAGAAGGAATTGGGCATAAGGGTTGATCTTTGAGCGTGAACAGGAGAATGTGGTTCTTCACTAGCATGCTGTTATGATGTGTTTGTGGTTTTAGATCTGCTATAAGGGTCGGGGTTGTGTCCAGGGGCAAAAGTCCTCTACTCAATTTAATCTAAAACTGTTGCATTGTGAATGGGCTGAGGGTTGTCTGTTATTTTTTTTTTGGGAGGGGGGCTTCATTTACTTTTTTGATGTAATCTTTCATTTCCAAATTGTGGTATGAGCTGCGATGTTTACTCCTATATGTATTAAGTGCTGATTGTTTAAAAACCCAGGATTGTTCATGGAAGAACGACTAAAAACTTATTATAGCTCAACAGCAGAACCGAATTGACACAGCACACCACACAGTAACTATTCTAGCCTTTTATCATGCCCTGAATGCTCAAAAATGAGTTATCGATAATTGACTGATCCATCACGCAACCTATGAACGATCCTCCCCCTCTGTTTTCTGACGTTTTTAGGGTGAATGGGATTTAATTTTTGTCAAACTACTGTTATTTTTATCGTCTCTCCTCCCACTCGTCCCCCCAGTTCTCTGAGCTCTGATTGGTGGCAGCATCACTGAGGGGAAAAAAACCCCAGCAGTTAATTACAGAAAAGTACTAGAACCTCAGGAAACAAAAACAACCACAAACCAACCAACAAACAAATCCTTTTCCAGCTGAGTGAACCTGACCCCGGGGAGTCTCACTTTTTGGCTTCAAAGGACTGTTTACAATCTCTACCTTGATATGCACATGTGGATATTTGACGATCACTTGATGTTTTTTTTTTCTTGTTTATATTTTCTTTTTTTCTTATGGTTTGTAAATCTATTTAAAATCTGAAATAAAGATCTTTATTAGATATTGACTGTTTTTTTTTTTTTATTGAGGTGTGGGGTAAATGGTTGACATGAGTTTTAAAGGTCTCATTCTCACCTTTCCTTTGTTTTCTTGTAGACACTGAAATGACGTTGAGTGACTGAAACTCAGGGCTAACTCTGAGAGGTAAGACCGGTGTCCTTCACTTTCATTAAATGTTTTTTTTTTTTAAAGAGGACCTATTATGCTCATTTTCAGTTGCATACTTGTATTTTGGGTTTCTACTAGAACATGTTTACATGATTTAAGGTTCAGAAAAAGCTTTACTTTTCTCATACTGGCTGTACTGCAGCACCCCTGTCACCCTCTAAATGAAACGCTCTGTTTGAGCTCCCGAGTCTGCTCTGATTGATCAACTGCTCCAGCTCCGGTCTAACTAGCTTTGTTTGAGAGCGTGCGAAACTACCTGCTAGGCAGGTATTATGCAAATGTCTTACTTGGTGACATCGCCACGTTATGTAAGGAAAAGCAGGACTTCAAGCGAGGCGTTTCAGGCAGTTCAGGAGCAGCAGTGTTTCTGTGGGGAGAGTAACTCCCTTTGGCGTGGACTTTAGGCTTTATAACTTTGCAGACCTTTAACATGCACAAAAAACGATATAACACACTAAAGGGAAGGGGAAAAGCTAGGGCTGTCAAAGTTAACGCGATAATAGTGCGTTAATGCAAGTTTGTTTTAACGCCACTAATTTCTTTAACGCATTAACGCAACTTGCAATTTTTGGGTTGAAGCGGACTCAGTTTTAACGCTAGTGCAAAGATACTGGTATCATATGAAACTAGAAAACCTAAGGAATCCATTGGTACCAACCATGTCATACTAGCTCACGGTTGGAAATTAGCATCAGCCACCAACCAAGTGCTGGTAAAATATGCAAGAGGCTGCTAGATTTGCTTCACTCACCAGCCAAAAAAACAATGGTTATCTATTGAGTAGCAGGTGGACAAAAAAGTTAATTTCAAACACTGTACTAGCTTGACGCGAGCTAAATAACATCCCAAACTCATGCTAAATTTTGGCGAGGAAAAACTGGCATGGCCATTTTCAAAGGGGTCACTTGACCTCTGACCTCAAGATATGTGAATGAAAATGGGTTCTATACTCACTTTACAGACTACCCACTTTATGATAATCACATGCAGTTTGGGGGCAAGTCATAGTCAAGTCAGCACACTGACACACTGACAGCTGTTGTTGCCTGTTGGGCTTCAGTTTGCCATGTTATGATTTGAGCATATTTTTATGCTAAATGCAGTACCTGTGAGGGTTTCTGGACAATATTTGTCATTGTTTTGTGTTAATTGATTTCCAATAATAAATATATACATATATTTGCATAAAGCAAGCATATTTGCCCACTCCCATGTTGATAAGTGTATTAAATACTTGACAAATCTCCCTTTAAGGTACATTTTTAACAAATTTTGAATAAAAAAAATGTGCGATTAATCGTGATGAACTATGGACAATCATACGATTACTCGCAATTCAATATTTTAATCGATCGACAGCCTTAGAAAAAGCGCAATAGGTCCTCTTTAAAAACCTTTTAGTGGAACTTCAGAGTGAGGAAAGTGCATGATGAGATGTGTACCCAGTAGTCACCCTGCTGGACTCAGAGGGTGGTGGAGACTTTAAAAGGATTTTCTGATGCTTTCCATGTTTTCATCTATTACAAGTGGGGAGTTTTAGGAAATTGCTTTTCTAAATGGACATGGTTTCTTTTTTCCTTGTCTTCTGTTCCCTTCACTCTAGAAAATGTAAAAGTGTTGGAAGACAAGGTAAGTGAGTTCTGCTCATTACTGCTTAATGTAGCGCTGCTTTGCATGAATTAAATGCAAATCATCTGTCAGTGCCTCTCTCTGTGTGAACAAACGTATCTGCTAAACATCAACATGTTGGCATTGTCACTGTGAGCATGTTGGCATTTAGTTTAAAGAAGCGCTGAGCCTCAGTGAAGCCTCGCAGCGCTGCTCGTCTTGTTAGATCAAGACTGGTGCTGATCTGTGATGCATTACATGCAACCAGACTACACAAATCAGTCACCACAACAGTGATAAGCCTGTCTCTCTGTGGTCTGATAGTCTACATACTGGAGTTCATCAAGTTCATCTTTTCATGTCACGCTGACTTCTTATTGTTTGGTATCTTCATTTATCTTTACAGAGAGACACTCGTTGCATTATGGTTCTGGTAAACATAAACCATTTCACCGTAATGACCTCCACTGACAAATCCTGAAAGGGAATAATTCAGTGTTGAGTATAATTACCAAATACCAGAAATAAAAGTTGTTCCTGAGTTGTAGGAGTCCAATAATACTGTTTTTATGTTATTGATTAATCACATTATGGAGCAGGTTATATTATAAGTAACATCATAGCAGCTCTAGTGAGCCCAGAACAGTCTAACTATGCGATAAGCAAAAAATAAACAATTTAAATAAACATAATAAGACAGCATAGTAAATAATAAATCATACAGGGGAGGAAACTTGCAGATTTTCCCAACTTATAGGCGATGCAGCTATTTTCAAGAAAGTAATAAAGGTTTCTGTCACTGTGTCATTTCTTACAGATGCTTTATAGCAGTGGTCTCAAACTCAATTTACCTGGGGGCCGCTGGAGGCAGAGTCTGGGTGAGGCTGGGCCGCATCAGGTATTCCACAAAAAAAGCTTTGTTAAAAAAAACAACAATCTTCTCAAACGTCATTATTAACAGTTCTTTAACTTGAATGGGTTCTTCTGAACATGAACGGTTCTTCTGAATATGGCCTATTGCGTCTCCCACTTTTCCTGAAATTGTCTGTGCTCGTCACCAACCTTTCTCTTCACTGCAGGCTTTGAAAAAGACATGATTGGGGCTGTGTGACAAGATATATATTCATTCCACTTGGTGTCACTCCGCAATAAAGTTGTGCCTGCTGTGTTTGTGTTGCTCTGCAATTACACCACCAAACCGCTAGTTGGCGGCGGCGTCTCTATGAGTTTCCTCTTCTTCTTGTACTACAAACAGAAACTGAGGGAGTTGGAGCTAATAACTGTTGAACCACAGAACTTTTACTGACATTACTGCAACGCCGAAAAGATACAATATATCTGAGTGGATTTGTGTGAACAAACATTGAAAAGATGGAGGCAGAGAGAAGTAGAACTTGGTCCTGGCCGCTCAGCATCGCTGAGAGACTGGACCAATCACAGCTGTTGCGGTCTGCGTCGCCGCGACGTGTAGTTACATTTCTGGAGAGGTGCACGTCAGGCTACGGCGTCGATTCAACGCAGAAGTATAAATCAAGCTTTAATCAAGCTTATGCGATGTTACACGGGCGCCGCCATAGTTGTTGTGAAATGTTTCTCTGCTTGCATTAAGCCCGGCCGATTGCCCGCCCCCGGGAGCCATATACCCCGCTGTGATTGGTAGGTTCGTTCAGCTCGGGCTCGCGCAACAAAGGGACCTTCCACACACAACGCGGCAAACTGCCATTCACATAAAACTCGCGGGCCGAGGGCGCCTGGTTAGCTCAGTTGGTAGAGCGGGCGCCCGTGTAACAAGACTTGGTCCTGACCGCGGCGGCCCGGGTTCGAATCCGGCCTGTGGCCCTTTCCGCATCCACTCTCTCTCTCCCCCCTTTCCAAGACTCTATCCACTGTCCTGTCAATAAAAATGAAAAAATGCCCCCAAAAAAAAACCTTTATAAAAAAAAAAAAAATTTGCGGGCCGCACTAACATTAAACTTTCATATCAAGGTGGGGGCCACAAAATATCGTCTTGCGGGCCGCAATTGGCCCGCGGGCCGCGAGTTTGAGACCCCTGCTTTATAGGAATGAATGTGATCCTGCAAGAAGACTGAGGTAAGACCAGAGTGCAGTAACTGTTTCTTAGTGGAGACAAATGAGCTCATATATATTAACTGCTCTTGTGTATGTTTTTCTTCAGCTCTAATCCTTTATTTGAGTGAATTACAGCTCTCTGTTTGGTGTATATATTCATTTTGTGACTGCTTCATGCCTCTAGAGGGCAGCAACAGCTTGTCGTTACAATTGAGCTGTTTGTGGTCTGTAAAAACCCAGAGTTACCAAAAGGATAATAGATTAATTTTAGCTGTTTATTTCTACTGTTTACTCATTACTTTTAGCTATTTATTTTTAACATTTGTTCATTACTTTCAGCTATTTGTTTATTTCTTATACTGTTTATTCATTACTTTTAGCTATTTATTTAAACTGTTTATTCATTACTTTTATCTATTTATTTCTACCATTTATTCATTACCTTTAGTTATTTATTTCTACTGTTTATTCATTACATTTAGCTATTTATTTCTACCGTTTATTCATTACTTTTAGCTATTTATTTCTACTGTTTATTCATTACTTTTAGCTAATTATTTCTACTCTTTATTTATTTCTATTAGCTATTTATTTCTAAAATTTGTTTAATACTTTTAGCTATTTATGTATACCATTTGTTCATTACTTTTAGATATTTATTTCAACTGTTTATTCATTACTTTTAACTAATTATTTCTACTGTTTATTCATTACTTTTAACTATTTATTTCTACTGTTTATTTATTACTTTTAGCAATTTTATTTCTAACATTTGTTCATTACTTTTAGCCATTTATTTCTAATGTTTATTCATTACTTTTAACTATTTATTTCTACTGTTTATTCATTACTTTTACAGTTTTATTTCTACTGTTTATTTATTACTTTTAGCAATTTTATTTCTAACATTTGTTCATTACTTTTAGCCATTTATTTCTACCGTTTATTCATTACCTCTAGCTGTTTATTTCTACCATTTATTCATTACTTTTAGCTATTTTATTTCTACCATTTGTTCAATTCTTTTAGCTATTCATGTCTACCATGTGTGCATTACTTTTAGCTATTTATTTCTACCATTTATTTGAGTGAATTACAGCTCTCTGTTTGGTGTATATATTAATTTTAGAGGCAGCAACAGCTTGTTGCCTTTGAGCTGTTTGCCTGTGGTCTGTAAAAAGCCTGAGTGACCACAAAGATAATAGATTATAGTCAAAACAGTCTCTCACATGAGTGCAATTATATAGTACGTTTTTCAATGGCAGTCTATTAAAGAGTTTCTCTTCTTGTTTTCTCAGCTCACATGTCTGTGATTCTGCGCCACAAACTGAAGCCCACAGTGTTCCCCTGCCTTTGCTCTCCAGTAGAGGACGCTGCCATCCCCTTAAATATACAGACATTAGAGGGTAATATGGGCCATATACAGTATTTCACTCCTCAAAGCACTCCTCAAAGTATCCTCTGGTCATTTTCTACTTTTCTCAATAGACTGCCAGTGCAACACATGCCTTGACCTTATATGCTGCTCCTGACCTACTTGTTGAGTTATAAGGTTGATTATCTCCACTTCCTAATTCTTCCTTTTTATGGCTGTGAGCTGGAAGATGAAAACCATCAATCTGTGAAACAACACAGGAAGATTTACCTGACTAAACAATGTAGATCAATACTGTATGCTGGTGTTTCAGACCAGTTGTGTGTGTGTAATCTTTCCATGTTTGCCCTGATCTCCCAGGTCATCCCATGCGTCTCTGTACCGAGTCCATGAAACGTGTTTCCTGTGGCGACAGGTCTGACATTTTGCCCTGCGTGTGTCCAATCCAAATGCCAGTTCAGCGGACCAGAAGACACCGAAATGGCCCTGGCATTTGCAGCATTGCTTCTCTCTCCCTGTGGTTTCAGCTCTTTCATACAGTGACAAGGATAACACTCTGTTTAATCTGCAGGGTGTAAACCTGGATCAGAGCCAGATGTTCACACCTTGCCCCCCCCTCTGATCAAGCTGGCGGTTTGGCAGCAGGACTCAGTGCCCTCAGTGACCTCGTGGAGAGCTGGGCGTCCCGAGGAGTGAGTGAACTGGGTGAACTGAAACAGACCGGAGAGGTGAGGACATGTGAGACGAGAGGAGGAGAACAGTTAGAGATGGAGCAGAGGAGAGGGAGGGGGTTGATCCATGTGTCAGGATATGAGACGTCTCCAAGGCAACAGAAGTTGTGTGGAAGCGGGTTGGCAGGAAGGAGAAAGATGGATGGCAACAATAAGAGAGAGTGGGGTAAAAATGGACCCTATGACGCGTCCGCCATAATGAGTGACCATGTGTGTGTGAATAGTCAGACAGAAACACTCTGTACCTGGAGGAGCACCAGACCTCCCGCAGGGCTCAGTCTGCAGCCGCAACTCGTACTTCCTGTTCTTCCAGGAAGACAATCGGGGCATCTACCCAGCAGTTTAAAGTAGTTAAATTAGCTCCACCTTCACCAGCTGCAACATTAAAGTGATGTACACATGACTGCAATAATTATAATCCAATAACAGGCTACATTATTCTGGTACTTTAAAGCTGCAGTCGGCAACTTTGTGCAAATATGATAAAAAGTTATTTTTATAAAACGCTTACCAATTTCTGACAGTAGTGATGTTACTGTAATGCCTATTTTCTCGTCTCAAATGTTTTCAGAAACATCTTGTAGTGTACTTTTTAGCTGTAAAATGAGAACGTTTTGCTCCGGCTGGTAGGCGGTGCTTGGTATTTCCTCAACTTGATCTTAACATGTCTGCCGGGTCACAAACTTTCTCATTTTTACAGCTCAACAGTACACTACAAGATGTTTCTGAAAACATTTGAGGTGAGAAATAGGCATTACAGTAACAATGTTCATGTTTTTGTCAAACAATTCATGTTTGATCAGCGCGTTTGATTGGAGTTTCATGAGCAGTGATTGACAGCTGCTGTAGAGAATGCTCAGCTCTGATTGGTTGTTTTCCTTCGGGCGCGATGTAATCTCCCAAATGCTACCAGGAGCACAGGAGGACACAGAAGTACATGACTTTTTTCATGGTTATCACTACTGTCAGGATATGCAACACAGTCTCACGGCAGTTTGTGAAATAGTCACGAAATTTAATCTATTTGATTTGTGTACCTAGACATGCATTTCCCTTTTTTTTCGTGACGCTGAGCACGACTTTCAACAGCGTATTTTTTGTGCGTTTTCTTACAAATGTCCAACAACACGTGTGGCATGTTTCAGTTTCCGCTCCAGTCTTTTCAAAATAAAACTACTTAGTAAGGTTTCGGAAAAGATGGTGGTTTGGCTTAAAGTAACTCCGGAAGTGCCGTAACTCAAGTACAGAGGTTATGTGACACGAACACCGGTCCCCTGGGTGAAAGTCTGGTGTTTTTTGACACACCTTTCCATCCAGACCTGCTCCCTACATGGTGTTCGCCACTCTTTATACTTCCCGATTCACAATTAAGTGAATTACATAAGAATTGATTTTGCGCTGTGTCTATGTACACGAATCAATACATTAAATTTCGTGAATATTTCACAAACTGCTTTGCGACTGGGCTGGCATATAGTGATAGTTTTTTCAAAATAAGTTTTTATCATATTTGCTCAAAGTTAGCCACCACAGCTCTAAGTATATTTTGATGCCAATACTTTTGTACTTTTACTTGAGTAAAAATTTGAATGCAGGACTTCTACTTGTAACAGAGTATTTCTTCACTGTGGTATTGCTACTTTTACTTAAGTAAAATATCTTCTTCCGTACTTAGTTCAGCCACACTGCAACACTTCTTCTGTCTTACTCATCGAGGAGCTTCACTTCTCTACCTCTGGGTTTGTAAAGGCCTTGGTGTTGCTCACATTTCCAGGCTGACAGAGATGTAGAGTTCGGCCCTTTAATGAGAGCAGAACAGATACATTAACCTTTTCCCGGGCCGTCCTACGCTGAAGATTCCCAGACGCTTGTGTACTGATCTCATTATTTCGTAAAGGAAGCTGTTAACAGTGTGACCGTGGAGTACTGCGGCAGTCAAATGTTCCTCCGCAGATCTTGTTTCCATTTTATATTTCTTTCTTTTAAACAATAAAGGGGGGTTATCCTGTAAAAACACGAGGTTCTGTAGTGAAACGTAGTATTGAAACATTTATACATAATTTATTAGTCAAAGGGCTGAAAACTCATCACAAACAATTCTGATAATCAATTAAGACATTTTTCAAGCAATAAAGCTCAAACATTCGTGCTTTATTGTGACTATTTCTTACTTCATATTTACATGTAGTTTGCTGTAGACACAGGGGCAAAACATAAAGGAGATTTTATGTTCATATTTTGTATTGGCACAAAAGGTATAGTACAACAGTACAACTATAAAGGGACTGGTATTTTACATATTTTGCAATTAATTGTAATTAAATTAAGTAATCCAAGACACAGTAAAGAAGGAAAAACATAAATAAATAAATAAATAAATAAATAGGTAAAAAAAAAAAATAATAACAAATAATAAAATAAATAACGAATTAAAATATATATATGTAAAATAATAATAATAAAATCATAATAATACAGACACCGAAACAAGCATTAGAAAAGAAGAGTTAGTGGTTGCTCCATAAAGGAGATTTTAAAGCTCTGATACAGGAATATACACTACATTATTAAACATCAACTTAAATCATCATCAAAAACTCAGAAATATCTCATACAGAACTAATGTCAGTAAACATCCACGTGTTTTGTATCACTTTAATGTTTTCATTTTTGGAGTTTCAGGCTGTTGCTCACACAAAAAACTATTTGAAGATGTCACTTTGAGCTCTGGAAAACTGGGATGCATATTTTTCAATATTTTAACAGTTATAATCAATAATGAAAATCATCATCAGCTAGTTAGACTACTGATGTTGTCAGTGAGTCTTGGAGCAGTCGGAGTTGCATAATTACCACAGATTGAGTTTTTTTTTTCAGCTCTGAAACCTTTTAAAACATGTTTTGCTTGACAAGCGTGACAGGTGGAGTGTCTATAGGGTGCAGACTAGAGTGAGCGCTGCCTGGCTTCAGATGACAGACAGCGTTGGGTGAGGGTTCAATTGGGCCTCTGCATCTATATGGTAAGTGGCTCTTTTCACAGGTTGATTACATCAGACGATGAACTCTGAGGAGACCTCACCAAAGATAAGATGTGTAATTATCTCCACTCAGAGCTGGAATAGCTGACATGGTTTAGATATCATATACCGAGGCTGTCCCTGGTGCTTGTCCTCGCCGTCGCTGTGACCCAAACGTCCGGGTTCACCGTCATCCTCTGGTGAAGAATGTGATGTCGCAGGTTGAACCCTCTTCTGGATCCTGGATGTGGGTGTGTGCATATTTGCACATGGGTAAACAGTTGGGTATGTTTGCATGTGGGTTGGTAAATATGCACCTTTGTTGGATTGTCTTTGAATATCAAGACTAATTTATTACTGTTATATGATGTGTCTAAGGTTGATGTTTCTGGAGGCAATAGAAATGTTCCTAATCTCGCATTTAGCAGCTTTAAGATAAGATGGAGACCTTATAGAGGTCTGGACTAAGGGTTACACATTGTTTTATCTCCTCCTTGGTATTTGTGATTATCCGTGATTCTGTATGACGTCGGGATTCACTGCTGGGTGAATCTTTTGTTACTTTAAAGGTGCTATTGATAACATTTAGCCACTAGATGTAACATTCTTCCTCCCCGTTCCATTGTATTCACTTCACAACAAGTCATTGCCAGACATTTATCGTCAATCTCAGCCATTTGTCCGTTTTTTTTCCATTTATCGTTTTATTATTGGCTCACAAGTCTTGTTAGAAGTGGGAATCAAACGTCAGATATCTTCCACAGATGTAAACAAAACATTCATTTTGGACCCGCCAACATTTTTTTCACATCATAATAATATTTTTCAGGAAAATCCATACTTTTATTCGGCACCTTTCTAAAGGCTCTGTGGATGTATTATTATTATTATTATTATTATTTTTAAGTATTCGTCTACAAAACAATATTATCAATAAGACCTTTTAAGCTTTTGGTATTCTGTGTCTGCAAATGCTGTACCAACATCTTCTCTGATATCAGATTCAACAAGTTATTCTTTTATTCATCTAAGTGAAGTTTTCCACATCACTGGGCTTAAAAAAGAGGCTGAAATTCATCTCTGCTTCCATCTGAGTGAGGCAGCGACAGGCAGAGCTGACACCTTATATTCACATTGACTGTTTTAATCAGCTGTTTGTCACCTGATATTGACTCTCACAGCTGAAATCGTACATTTCTAATTCCCCTCCTGTCAGCGCTGTTATTGGCTCTATGCAACTGATCTCTGATAAGGCGGCGGCCGTGTCCCTCTCAGTACACAGGGTTATATGGCACTTGAGTCAAAACCAAGCAATCTGGACAAATAAAGTGCTTTTTTGTCCTGCAGATCAATGAACTCAGTGGGGCCCTTTCTATTTTAAACTGACACACGTTGTTGCCATAGCAAAGTTTCCAGGGAGACCGATCGGTCTGTTGAAACCGTAGACGGGTTGGATCCCAAAGACAGACAGACGGACAGAAAGAGAAGAAGCTGTAAATCCACACCAGGTGCATGTGCTCCTTGCAGCATTGTCTGCTCAGCTGCATGTGCTTTTCCAGGCTGAGTAGTCTGTTTATATATAATGATTTACTCACAAACAAAAGCTGTGCTGTCTGGGGAAAACAAATTTGGCACTTTTGATGAGGCTTGAGTCGCCTCTCTTCTTGGTGTTAAAGGATAACTTTGGGATTTTTTAACCTGGACTCTATTTTGTGACTAATGGGGACAACACTTTTTGATATTGGTCCAGTATTGAGGGAGAGCGCTGTAACCACCAGCCGATAAACAGGCTGCAATGTAATCCTATTGGGGCAAGCTGGCACCGTCATTTACGTCCACTAAAAGTGCTTGTTTTTCCCAAGTGTCTGACAACATTATAGAAAGGACCCTACAGAGAAATTAAACCTTTTTCTTACCTTTCGCTTGATCTGGTTTGTTTGTTACCTCCGCCAAGGCTGAAGGCCTAGGAAGGAGGTTATGTGTGCACCGGCGTTGGTTTGTTGGTTTGTTGGTTTGTTTGTTGGTTTGTTGGTTTGTTGGTTTGTTGGTTTGTTTGTCCGTTAGCAGGATTACTCCAAAAGTCCGCAATGGATTTGAATGAATGTTTTTGGAGGGGTGGGGTGTGGCACAATGAACAATCCATTAGATTTTGGTGGCGATCCGGATTCAGGAATATTTTTAAGGATCCCGATCAGCATGAGCATTAAAACCACAGGGTATAACACATGCGCGTCCTTCTGAGAGCAGAGATACATGTGTGGATGTGTGTGCGGAAGCTGCTGGCCGCCCGCAGCCATGGCATTGAAAATCTTTTAGATAACACTAAGCTATGCTTTCTGTCCGGCACTCCTCTCTCCAACTCTCGCTCAAGTTTCCACCGTAGTCGTCTGGGAAAAAGTCACATGACACAATAACAAACAGAAAGCAAAAGGTAAGAAAAGTGTTTTATTTCTCTGTAGGGTCCATTCCATAATGTTGTCAGACACTTATAATAACAATCTGAGCCTGTCAGTGGCAAAAACAAGCAGTTTTAGTAAACGTAAAATGATGGTGCCAGGTTGCCCCAAATAATTACATTCCAGCTCATTTAGCGGCTGCAGCGCTGCATCACTGGACCAATTTCAAAAACTGTTGTCCACTTAGACACAAAAATATGGGAAAATAGGGTCCAGGTTGAAAAATACCGAAGTTATCCTTTAAAGGAACTGTTTGTAACTTCTTACACGTATAAATCTACTGGGTCGGGATCCCATATGCGCTCGCACATGCGCGCTCGCGTGTGGCCGGAGTCTCTGCTCCTCTGCCTGCTTGCCTTCACTCACACACCGCGTGCGTTCTCGCTGTCTCGCTCCACCTCTTCACGTGCATGTGCGCACACTGCACACTGCAGAAGAGTTAGTTTAGCTCTGAGAATATCTAGTGGACGTTTGTGCAGAAATAAAAGCTGTAGCTCCTCCAGACCAACAGAGGTTTCCCGTGTCTTGTGAAGTGACGGGGCTCCGCAGCGAGAAACGTTGTCGTCTTCGGAGGGAGACACCGGCACCCGGTCGGAGACGATAACGTTTCTCTTCCTGCTTCAGCCCCGGAGGCTGAAGCAGCGGGGCTGAGGCAGGAAAAGCAAACACTAGGATTAGCATTGATTCATGGAGAGACCTTCGTCTGGTCAGCTAACATTACTGCCAAGCAGCTGAAATACAGAGTGATATTGTGGTTTTAGCTGACGTGTGTCGCCTCACTGTTTTGAGCGATGCTCGTTCATGTCTATGTAGACAAGCGCAAGCCCGACGCTGACTTTCGTTGACTTAACGGCCACAGGTGTCGCTGTTAACAAGCAATTCTGAAAGTTACAAACAGTCCCTTTAATGGTGTCTTTGATTCAAAGCTTGATTTCAAAGAACTGTTGTTTATTCCTGGAGAAAGAAAACAAGATGATATTCGCATAAAAACATGCTGCTATGGAGCAGTTATACTGTGTTGGTTAAAATGTTAACCCCCACCTGTAAGATGCCTCTGATATGTAACCAGTGTGTTTTTCTAGTTGCTTCTGCTGGGAAACACGGAAACGCACAGTTTGATCTCATTGGTCAGCAGCAGCCCTGCAGCCGGCTATAAAACACCCGACAGGAGCTCCGGAGCTGAGGACCGTCTGAGGGCGCACAGCAGCACAGCAGCGCCGAGGAGCGCACAGCCAAACCCGGGCACAAAACACCTGCTACTGACGGAACAAGTGGACAAATACAACTGGGTCCCTTTCTGCAGTGCGGTGAGTGTTTTATTTATACATTTCTGCAGACAGGAGCAGTATGTTACCACCAGACTACTTTGGGATTTTAGAGGTTTTGGAGGAAACCTTCCAGCACCTGTTGAACTGAATATTTGTAACTTTTATTGAATATTTCTCTTCAACCTTTTTGCGTAAAACTCAAAAATATATGATAGGAAAGATAGTATGCTGTTAGATAATTAATCTTAAGGATATATAATATAATTTTATTTGGCAAAATCGACCATAAAAAAAAATCAGACTTTTTTTTTTCTTCATCTAACCTTATACTTCTCAGTAAAAGAAGAATTTAATCAGATTTTCTTTTTTTAGTTTAAAGAATAAAATGCACACAAATGAGGAGGGAGCACACATATTTTATGTTGGCTGATAAATAATAAAATAAAGAATTTAAAATTTAAATTTGGTCCTTTTAAAATAACCAAGATGAAAAGACAGTGAAGTACCTTCTTTGTTGTTGTTAATCTATTCCTAAACTGAATCTATATTTAAACCAGCAATCAATGACGCCACTCTACTGTCTAAAAACAATTAGGATTGTTTCATTTTGCTGTAAATGTTGTAATATAGTTGGATTCTGGTTGATTTTGTATCATTTGTCTGTTTAAAGTCTTCACATGGCTTCATGTTGAAATGTGTCAGCTGTTAGTTCCTCTTTCCTAAAGTGTAATGAGCAGAGTAAATTCTTCAAAGAAAACCTTTTTGAATCTATATAGTATCTTTGTGAGAGCTTTTACTCGACAGCATCTGTTGTGATCAGCTCGAAAAGTTCCTGTCCCTGCAATATTTCCAGTCTTAACCCTTTAAATACTTCATCATCATCAGAGCTACAACACCAAGGTGTTATTTTTATCTCTCTGCTCCCTGCTGAGTAACCATCCTCTGATCATTTTTATCCCCCCCCTGTGTGTTATTAATTGCAGAAGCACCTGACTGCATCTACTCCACACGCCCACACATCCCTCTGTCTGGTGGGACCATGTGGGTTCTGGATAAGATCCGCGGGTCGGTGGAGACCGGCGTGCTGCGTCAGGGGGAGAACGGAGACAAGAAAGGTGTCGCCTACAGCAACGTCCTCACCCCAGACAAGATCCCGGACTTTTTCATTCCTCCGAAGCTGGTCAGCGCCCCCCCGGAACCTGAGATTCCTAACTTGAAGCCCAAAGAAGGACTGCAACCCTCAACTTCAGAGCACATTATCGGCAGCGGGAAGAAGATCAGCAGCCCGAGGAGTCCGCGCCTGGTCGCCAAGATCGCGGGAGACACCAAGAACCTACTGAGAGCAGCAAACCGTCACATCATACAGATTGAGAGCGCTGACGATGTTGGAGACACCAATGCAGACCCCCAGTCGCAGACAGCGATGTCCCTGCCTTATGTGCCGAAGACTCAAACGCCTTACGGCTTTGCGACCTTGAAGGAAAGCCCCCACACTCGCCGTAAAGAGTCACTTTTCCACTGCGAGCTGACCAGTCCCATCACCTCCCCAAACACCCAGAGGAAGACGCATGGGGGGAGAAGCAGCGAAGGGGGGAACCACCTGAACCCAGCTGACTTCAACACGTCTCACATGAACCCGTATCGCTACTTCAGCGGAGGGGAAAGTGACACCTGCTCCTCGGCGGAGTCCTCTCCCTTCAGCTCCCCCCTGCTCTCCCGCTCGGCCTCCCTGCTCAAGATCTTCACCCACGAGACGCAGGCCAAAGTCGTGAAAGCCAAGCGGACGTTCGCCCGCCACAGCTCCCTCTCCACCGACGAGTGCAGCTCGGCCGAGCCCAGCCCCAACGTCCAGCGACGGCTCCACGTCCCCTCCATCCACGGAGCCGGGGCGTCAGACCAGGGGCTCGTCCGGGAGCACACCATCAACCTGCACAAAGGCGGGACGGTGAGGATCAGCGCCAACTACGACTCCAGCACCTCCCGCCTGCTCATCCGCGTCCTGGCGGCAGAGAGTCTTTACGACAAGCACATTGACATCAAGAGCATCAACTGCTGCGTGTCCGTCTACCTGAACCCGGGCAAGCTGCAGAAGCAGAGGAGCAACATCATCAAGAACAGCCGCAACCCGGTCTTCAACGAGGACTTCTTCTTTGACTCGATAAACTCGGTTCAGGTGAAGAACCTGTTGGTGAAGTTCAAGGTGGTGAACAAAGGCACCAGCCTGAAGAGGGACAACCTGCTGGGAGAGCGAGAGGTGCCTCTGACAAAGCTGCTCTCAGCGGTTTAAAGGAGGTCAAAGGAGGCCAAAAGCAAGGACACCGATTGAGACTTAAATTAGATGTTTGCACTGGTTTCTATTCACACTGCTCTTTTTATTCCAATAGATGAAAACAGTGAACATTATACGATGAAGGGAGAGGTTTGTGAAATATATTCCTAGAAGGAAAGAGGGGCTTTCTTCTGAGATCTGAAAAAACTGCCAAGCTTAGAAATTGAATGAGGAAGGATGATGGATTTATGCTGGTTCGAGGCTCCCCTGGCTTCTCCTCGAAATATAATGAATGCTCGTTAAACCAAGCCGGGTTCGACAGCAACAGATGAATTTGACAGATGAAAGGTTTTTTTTTTTTCCTGGACATATCTCCCGCCCAACTTCCTCAGCCAGGTCTGGCTCAAAGGTCGGACGACAGCTGTGCATCAGCCTGTATCGCTGTCCTTGCCTGCACTCCGTTCGTCATGTGTGGCGCATGGTTTTTATTATTATAATGTGACATAAATCCACAGCAGCACAGGATGTGATTGTACAATAGCTACCCCCTATGTTCAGCACAAAGATGCTTTTGTGAATCAGAGCTTTGAAGAGGCACTACACCCTGATGTGCAAAACACCCTTTGATCCCAGTTGCCATGGCCCACCTCCTACTGGCGAGGGACAAACAGAGCAGCACATTTACATGCACATCAAAACTAGAATTATAATGCAAAGTCCTGTGATTGCCGTAATCTGATTATGTCAGTCTAATAATATATTCTTATTAACAGAAAGTAGAACTACAGTAACATATGTGCTGCAAAAAGTTTGTAATTCAGTAAAATTAAAGTAACGTTAAAGTAAAAGGTGCCCTGTGGAGTTTTCTAGTTAACAAACAAAAGTTATGTTTACGCTCAGTGTTTCTTACTGGAATACATTGTGTGAAGGTCTAACAAACATGTTGAATGCATTTCCTTCCCCTTGAAACAATCTTTTAAAATAGGGCTGTCAGTCGATTAAAATATCCGATCGCGATTAATTGCATGGTTGTCTATAGTTAATCATGATTATTCGCAAATTAATCACATTTTGTATCTGTTCAAAATGTACCTTAAAGGGAGATTTGTCAAGTATTTAATACTCTTATCAACATGGGAGTTGTCAAATATGCTTGCTTTATGCAAATGTATGTATATTTTTATTAGTGGGCATGTATGTAAAGGGTAGACTCGTCGGTACCCATACAACTAATTTTCATTCATGTAACTTGAGGTCAGAGGTCAAGGGACCCCTTTGAAAATGGCCATAGCATGTTTTTCCTCGCCAAAATGCAGCGTAAGTTTAGAGCATTATTTAGCCTCCATCACGACAAGCAAGTATGACATGGTTGGTACCGATGGATTCTTTTAGTTTTTTAGTTTATATGAGCGGCAAATGCTGCGTAGGGAGGAGATCGGGGAGGATGAGTGGGTCAAAAAATACCGGACTTTCGCCCAGGACACCGCTATTCGTGTCCTGTGTGAAACCAGAAATCAACGTTGATTTATTTTCCAGCTTACGTACTTAAATTACACCACTTCCGTAGTTAATTTAACCCAAACCACGATTTTTTTCCCTAAACCTAACTAAGTAGTTTTGTTGCCTAAACCTAAGGAAGTCGTTTCCTGTGAAGACGGAAGTTTATTTTCAAAAGACTGTATGCATGTAGCGAACAGAAATTCACATGTGTTGCTGGACATTCGTAGGAAAACGAACGTAAAAGGAGGAAAAACCTTTTCGTAAGATATCATATGAGCCATTGTATGAAAATAGGTTGGGGCGTTAGTTAGGTACCTGGATTTTAATGTGTTCAATACCAACCAGTTCTGTCCTCAACTGCATGAAACCCAACTCACTGAGTTAATAGCTAAAAGGAAGACATGTTTGCAGGATATATGAGAAAATCCCTTCTTATATTTGATATATAATTAATTTCTGTTTGGTCGATGAGCCTTTTAAAGGGCCTTTGTGGACGTTCCAGCTGCAGCCTGTCACGCCTCATCCAGTGTGGACACCTTGATTCAATTTTGTGCAACTAGGCAACGAGCTCTCGCCACATCTTCACTCTGAATTCAGACGGGTTGCCGATTCCTCCGTATTATCTGCACAGATTCTCAACCAAGACGATTAGTTTAGGGGTTTTTAGTTGGTCACATGGCCTTTCAGCTTCAGTCAAACATGTCAAATCAGTTTTTTCCCTCTAAAGTAGCGCCTTTAGGATAGCATTTTCTCTGCTTTTTGGTAAATCTTGATAGCAGTGGAACGAGAAACAAGGTGATTAAAGTCACACGTTTTCCTGTGTAATCAAATTAAACACATCCGTCATGTAAACAGTTTAACAGTCGTCAATAATTTATGCAACCAGGCTGCTGCCTTAGTCACAGTATCGGCAGTGGACGAATACAGTAGTTGTGTGCATGTAAATGTATTAAATGTCTCATATGAGAAGAACAGAGCACTGGCGTCACGGTGCATAATACCAGTTGCATGGCACGAATATGTCACTGACATACTGGTGTTTGCATGACATGCTCAAAGTTTTATGAAACCCTAAAGCCTTACGATGTATGTGTGTGGTGTGTGAGAGAGAGAAAGAGTGTGTGTGTTTGATTAGCATGACATTTTGTCCAAAGTTGTTAATTTTCTATGTACAACATGTAGTATTTTGTAAAATGCGTGTGTTGGATTTGTACTGTATATAACTACATATGTACTAGTTTCTACAATTGCCAATTATGCACCAGCAAGTGAGAAGTGCTGATGAGGCATTTAAATAAGGGGGAAGAGGTAGAAATGTAAAAAAAAAAATAATAATAAGGAAAACAGGTAACACTTTATAATAACCATCATTTATAAATGGTAAATTAATAGTTAATTAAACTTAGTTAATAGTTATCTTAATGTTAACAAACGATGAAATGATAATTAATAATGTTTACTAATAATTAGTAATGCTATATTTGAGTTATTTTATCATTAGTTTGTGTAATATGAAATAATTAGAAGTTAAATTAATTATATATTGTATCATAGCTGATAAGAGACGATAACAATCATTCTGAATTGTAAACTGTTTATTAACAAACTGTTAAAATAGCAGAAATGATAGCATTACTAATAATTAGTAAACATTATTAATTATCATTTCATTGACTGTTAACAATTAGATAACTATTAACTAAGTTTAATCAGCTGATTAGACTGTTAAGTACTGACTATAAGCCCCATAGATGTGGGTCAATAAGGGCCTACTACATCCATTCATAGTTATTTTAACCCAAAACATGATGTTTTTGCCTAAAATTAACTACGTGTTTTTTGCCTAAACCTATAAAGAAGTTTTATTTTTGTTGCCTAAACCTAAAGAAGTTGTAGTTTTGTTGCCTAACAACAAGAAGTTGTAGTTTTGTTGCCTAAATCTAAAGAAGTTGTAGTTTTATTGCCTAAACCTAAAGCAGTTGTAGTTTTGTTGCCTAAATCTAAAGAAGTTGTAGTTTTATTGCCTAAACCTAAAGAACTTGTAGTTTTGTTGCCTACACCTAAAGAAGTTGTAATTTTATTGCCTTTACCTAAACAAGTTGTAGTTTTGTTGCCTAAACCTAAAGAAGCCTTTTTGTTTGTGTTTAAAACGTGACGTTTTATTCAGTTTTACATGTTCTTGTTGCTTTTAAGTTTCAGTTATCAGTTTTACAACGTAGTAGGTGTAGTAGGCCCCTAATGACCCTCATCTATGGTGCTTATAGCGACTGATGACGCCTATTTAATGGCCTGATAACAGTCGAATCGGGTGCTTCAAATAAATCTAAATTTACCATGATGGTTATTATAGTGTTACCTGAAAACAATATTATGTGTTTCTATGTGAACAGCAGCTCTCACCTCTTTCGGAGGAGAGCGACTACAGACAGAAAAGAGACATCAGAGTGATGCAAATTACTGAGGTGTCTTACACACTTCCCCAAAGCTTCAGTTTAATACTGAGAGGATTACTCTCACCTGGTGTTTGTAGCTCACCTGTAGCACTGCTCTTGATATGCTCTATATACGTTATACACAGTGACAGTGCTGGTTGGCTTTATGGTGTGAAAATCAGTGATCTGTTGTAATCCCTGTTGCAAACATACAGTGCCTGCTCGTAGAGTTATCGTATTTTCTACTCAAAGATTCCCAAATTGTACTCAACCCTGTTGTTAGCAAACCCTTTCTGAGGTTTCTTCTTCTTCTAGCATGAGTATCATTCTTCAGTGGTGTCAGTAATGAATTTCAGTGGATTCATATTGTGCAGTTGTGGGTCGCCTTGTGCTCTGATTTTGTGCCGACACAAATGTTTATAATGATACACCTGAAATAATATGGGTGATGTGTTCTGCAAGCTGAGTCCCACTTTTTATAACTAATTGTTTTGACTGTTTTATCATGTAGCTTAGAATGGAAATGCAGGGAGAAAAACAATAAACAGTTATCTGACGACTTCTGGGCAGGCCTTGTCACAGATTTCTGCAAATGGTGAAAAGTTAGGCCACACATGTCTGAATAGAACAACCTTATCAGTAAACATATCTGAACGTAACATCATTGTTACACTTCTCTTTTAAAAAAAAAAAAATGTTTTTGTTTGACTTTCTCTCTCTGCCACAAGCTCATCAAAATCTGCAATATATTTGATAGAACCCCATTTTCAGTGGTTTCAGAAAAGGCAGAAACTAAGGACAAAATTTTAGGCTTATTTTATTTTACATTTGACAATATAGCAGCAACAATCAGAATGAGGTTTATTGCCAACTAGGTTTTCACTTACAAGGAATTTGGCTGGTGTTTGGTGCATACAGTTAACACATAAAGAGGAAATAAAAATAAAGGCAAAGTAACGCAAAAGTCAAGAACATAAATATAGAATAGGAAACAAATATGAAAAAGATAGACTACTATATAAAAGTACACATATGTACAATATAACTAAAAAGCATCACTTTTTGCTGTCATGAACAGGGGATTTATTGATTGCTTTAGTGGTAGATTTTGAGCTGAGCTGGAGGCTTACCACATAACAGAAATATGTTGGATAGGGTTAAGAGGGCCACTTGACTGCTGTTTGTTTAACTATCTAAATAGACATCCTTATAATCAAACAGAAAACATCTAAATAAAACATCCTAATAATCTCTATATAAACACTTTTCAGTTTTGAAGTAGTCACTGAACATTTTTTGTTTTTCTAAAATAAAACATTTAACGGTTGTGTCTGTAGAAGGTAACACGTGAGTAAAGAAAGTTAGGTATTGACCTCAAATAGTTAAGGTTAGGATCATAAACTGTATATAAGAAGTGGACGTAGTCAGCGTGACGTCACCCATTGGTTTGTAGACTGCTGTTTTGAAGCCTTGAGTTCGGCATTCTGCCCGTCGCCATCTTGGTATTTAGCCGTCACCATGTTGGCTGCTGAATAATACATTTTTAGGCTACCAAAATGTTACAATTAACTTTCATGAACTGAAAACACACTGTGAAAGGGTTAAAGTTGTAAGACGAAAACACAGACAACTCCCAGACCGGACAACGCCGTGGTAGCAACCTGTCAATCACAAGGTAGCCACGCCCTAGAGCATACCCTGCTTTATGGTCTATTTGACTCTAAATGGGACCATCATTTACTAAATGAACATCATGCTGTATTGAAGACTTGAAACTAGCGATTGAGACCATAAACTCATGTTTACAATATTTACTGAGGTAATAAATCAAGTGAGAAGTAGGGTCATTTTCTCATAGACTTCTATACAATCTGACTTATTTTTGCAACCAGAGGAGTCGCCCCCTGCTGGCTATTAGAAAGAATGCAAGTTTAAGGCACTTGGCTTCACTTCTCAGACCCAGAGGTTGCCCGTTGCTCAGAAGTTAGTCACAATAATACGCCTAACTACCAGCACCTCCAGAGCTGACTAATTAATGTGTTATATTGGGTTTGTTTAATTCATACACAAACTAGATAAAATGTCAGCTGACCACCAAAAGCAATCAGTGTTCTCCCTCTGAGCACCATGAATATGTGTAGCAAATGTTATGGCATTTAATTCAATAGTTGTCAAATCTAACCAACGTGTTGAACCAACAAACAGACATCACCATCCCCAGAGTCAGAATGACTGTGTGGTTAAAAACAAGGTTGGTAATTTTAAATGTTGACCTTTGTTTGATGCACAGAGGAATTACCAGAATTAACTTCCCCATTATCCAACCTGCTGGTGGAAATCAGTCCTTGTATCCCTGCACTCAATAGCTGTTTAATTAAATAAGGGGCGGAGAGGCTTGACTGATAACATTGAAAATGAGAATTGAGTGTCATTGCAAGTGTGTGTGTGGAGTGGTGGTCAGCTGGAAGTTGCATTTTATTAATGGTCACATTTAATTCCTTAACCTTTTTTTTATAAATATACTGTATAAATGCTGCAGTGTCCCTCAAGTCTTCCTGTCTTGACAGGTTCTCTCTGAAAAATGAAACTGAAAAGTGCCCGTCCATTACTTGACACTGATATCTATAATTTCTCTCCAGATATAAACAATGGAAGCTAGTTTGCTGTTGCTGTTCTTGTTGTGTGTAGGTAGATGATAACTGGTTATTTACCTACTGTGTTAATGGATGTGAACTACTTTAATTAAAGGAAAAGTTCCACAGCATCCCAACTTATGTCGTTATTGATTTACGGTTCATCAGTGCACTCATTTTAGATGAGGTGACGATACTTGTGTCAGTTAAGTAGAATTACCAAACATTAATATTGCATGTCCATAAACTGAGGGGGGTCACACCCATAGACTGTATATGAAGATGGACGACGTGTCTCCACTTCCTCCCACTGTACAGAAGTGAAGCCAAAATATCCCGGATACAGGGAGCTGCCATCTTGAGATTTTGACGGCATTTGGAGCCAGAGTCTGCGCAGTAGTGATCGGGCGGTGGAGCCGTGGTATCGAGGTAACCCGCCAGAACCAATCGTGAGCCGAGCACGGCCGCAGCTTGTCAGCGAGAGAGTCTCACAGCTGTCAATCATGATGTCTCACCCCCTTTTTCTAGCATCAAAAAACTAATCAAAACCAAACTTATCAGAAAAATGAATACTTGAACATACATCAACGTGATAAGAACTACCGAAAATGACAGAAACCATCTTTGGGAAAAAAAATATTTGACGTGTACTTTGACTTTTTAGTTTGGCCCATGTCCCATCCGCTAACATGGAGAGGGCGGGATTTATTCCCTATACTGCAGCCAGCCACCAGGGGGCGATCAAGATGTTTTGGCTTCACTAAAAAGTTGTCACACACTCCTTACAATCAAGAAGGCCTCGTGACCCTCTGTGAAGCTTTGGCGACCCCTTTCGGGACCCCCAGGGTGGGAACCAGTGGTTTATACGTTCTCATCAATAATCATTCCATGGTTCTACCTTGCTTTAAGGTGTCAAAGTTACAAAGGCGAAGTGCAGGTTGGCATCTCAGTGTTTTAACTGAGGCAACTATACAGACATTTTATCTGCACGACACGAATAAGAGAGGAAATTGTGACCGAGAGGATGAAAACATCCCTGTGCTCCTCAAGGCTCTCCTCTGACTTTGAGTAAATCCTCAAGATTTTCACTCAGTAGCATCACCTCGTCTCTGGACGCTCTGCCTCGGTTCTTTCTGTCTTTTTAATTACTTGATTCACCACAGTAATGTGACACTCTCGCTTCCTCAGACTAACCCCAAATCTTGTTAATGATGTCTTTCCACTCAAAAATCCCGTATCAAACAGAGTTTCCAGGCCTCCTGTCCTCACGCCGTCCTTCTTCTTAAACCCAACCAGAGATATTAAACATCTCATCTCTGCCATGCTATCTGTAATTAGTGGGGTAAAAGCACCGCACCATCACCATTAGCCTCAGGGAGGAGTCAGTCTTGAGCTGCCTGTTTGGAGAGGAAGTGCGTGGGAGGCGGGAGGAGGAGACGGGAGGCAGGAGCTGTTACAAACCAGCGAAACACCGGTAATAACTCTGCTGCCAATGTCACATCTTCTTTCCCTCTGCTAAAAAACATTAAAGCTGCACCAAACGGCCTCATTATATATTAACAATAGCTAAAAATTTATAATGTGAAAGTGCAGTGGCGGCTGGGGGAAAGTTTTCTAGGTAGGGCTGTGCCACATCCAATCAATTTCAGCAAACATCCCAGTATGATTTAACGCAAAAAAGTCAAGGTATCAAAAACACATTACTACTTTGCAGTTAAGAGTGGAGCGTGAGAATGTGCGCGGTGTGTGAGTGAAGGCAAGCAGGCAGAGGAGCAGAGAATCCGGCCCTGGAGACCAAAGCTACGGTCTCTCCTGTGTCTTCTGGCCGTGGTCGGGGGACTGGAGCAGGAAGAGTTGATACTGTTTAACAGACGGGCTTCACTAGATAGAACTTTGCGGTTTTGGTGCGCGCGAGCGCGCATATGCGAGTGCGCATGGGATCCCAACCCGGTAGATTTATACGTGTAAGAAGTTACAAACAGTCCCTTTAATTTACCGGTCTCTATTAAATTGTGATGCCTCCATGACCAATTTAAGCAAATGAGACTGAGGACAACTATGTACAAGAAAAGTCAATGTGGTGAGAAAGCCTGCATGTTTTGACAGCCTATTTGTAGAAGAATTTTGCTCTTCTCTCCATCTTAGTGGCAAACCTCTCAATGACCTAATTCTTAAAGTCAGGAATGTCTCTGACCAGTTTCTTCTCCATGGAGAGCATGGCCAGAGCATTAAGCATGGTTCTGGTGCTGCTGGTCAGGTTCACTGTCCTCACACAGAGGAAATAGAGGCCCTGGTCCAAAAAATATAGTTTGAGTTGCTAATTTGCTATCAGACTCCTTGATGTGCAATTATATTAATTGTGTGCAATATACTCACTGTTGTTTACAGTATGTTTATATAATTCACTTTTTTTAAACTTTAGTCCGTATTTAACATTTTTATATTACATTCATGAGCCAGATGCAATGTAATTTTATTCTGCTGTGCATTTTTTAGCCTGTGTATAGTCTGAATAACAATTAAATTAATCTTCAATAACAACTAGGCCTCTTCTAGAAATTGACCTGGTGGATTGTGTTTAATAACTAATTTACCTGCATTATTATCCAAATCTGATTGTCTTCTCTCGTTCCTTTTTTAAACAGATATTATTGTGATGTTTATGAGAAAAAAGTCGTAATATTATGAGAATAAAGTCAGACGTTTCCGAGAATAAAAAGTCGTAGAATTATGAGAATAAAGTCATAATATTATAAAGTAGTAATTTTATGTGTTATTTTCTCGTAGTTATGACTTTATTCTTGTAATATTACGACTTTTTTCTCGTAAAGTTATTACTTTATTCTCGTAATGTTACGACTTTTTCTCTCATAAAGTTATGACTTTATTCTCTTAATATTACAACTTTTTTCTGTAAGTTGTGACTTTATTCTCGTAATATTCCGACTTTTTTTTCTCTTAGTATTATAACTTTATTCTGGAAATCTCTGATGTTTTTTCCCTCAATGTGGCCCTAATACTCCTTAGTACATTTGCACTTTGGCCCTCACTGCATTAGACTTATAAACTATATACTTAGACTATAAACTGTGTTACCTTCATCACAATGCTCAAATGTTTTGCGGCTCCATGACAGATTTTTTTTTTTTTGTCTTAAATAGCTCTTTTGATAGTAAAGGCTGCTGAGCCCTGCTCTAGTTGTTGACGTATTTCTATCTGGAGTAGCTACAGTTCAGCAAACTGACCAGGGGTCATGTTTTAAGAAATGCGCAACGCCAGCTGTGAAGCGGGGAGTTTTTTTTAATCTGCAATGATTTGGAGGAGGACGTTGTATTGTGGAAACATTATGAAGTTGATGTGAGAAGAAATAAAAACCTCCAACCGTCCTCTACAACTAGCTAATGTTAGCTAATTGCTTTTCAAGTGTCTCTTTTGGATTATAACTGTGGATTGTTGACACGTTCATCTGGCTAAACGGAGACGTTTATCTACTAACAGGTAAGGTTTATAAGATCATTTATTATTTTGTGAACATTTGTTACATGTTTGTGCTTTCACATATAGCCATAGTCCGTTTAACTAGTCCGAATAAGAGTTCATTTCTATTTTCTATTTAGTCTGGTTTAGTTTCACAGTGCATAAATTAAAGCAAATTTTAAATTATGTTTCATTAATTATATTTGGTCACAAATTAAAAAAAAGTTATGACTAACAGTTCAGTAATTATTTTACAAAAAGGACATGAAAATTGTATTGATACATTACAGCACCCTCCTCTCACCCCCCCTGTGAGAAAGCCTTTCTGAAAGCAAAGAAAGTAAGTAAGCAAACAGCATAACTTTGTCTTTGAAGAAGAAATGGCAAAAGTATAGACTCAGTCTGGGGTCGGGTTCAAGCGCGGGTATGGTTCTGGGTTTGGGTCAGGGTTTTTTATGCCCGTGCAGAAGTGAGTGACTGACATTTCCATCCCTGGAGCCAAGTCACCAGCATGGCTTAAATGATTTAACATCTTTTAAACAGCCCCCTTTAGTAAAAGTCAACAGATTGGAAAGTTGGCAGCAGGTGGTCCTGGCCACAGGTCTCATCCTGTGAGACAGACACGTGCTGGAAACCCTGCACCCTGACCTCACTGATGAATATCTTAAGCTTTTGAATTTCTAGTGGTCAAATGAGGTGACTTTTTTTGTCTCCACTGACACCACCTTCTCATTCAACAGTTTCTGTTACCTCAAACAACTTTGCCAGCTATGATTGAACATTTCCACTATTTATTATTCATGATCCCACAGAAGCAACAGACTCATACAGATTATCTCCGTCTCTCCTCCTCATCCCTCTTCCTCGTCCCCAATTCATCACACACACAAAAACACTATTAGGTTTCCTGTGCCAGCTGCACACGAGATGATGCCACTGCCTACAACCGCTCGCTGTGGCGGCAATATCCTTCATCTGCCATTGTTCATTTCCATCCTCTGCCGGATGTCTCTCACAGCTTGTAAATTGATTTATAATGCTGTCTCCTCCTGAGTAGGGTAGAGGATGGGGGGAGGGACACAGTGGAGGCTGGGGGTCTGGGAGAATGGGTGCAGGTTCAGGGTGTGATGTGGCAGCAGCAATGAAAACCTATACTCTGTAGGGCAAATTTGATTGGGGCAATTTCCATCGCCGGCTTCCTTGACTTGAGGGAGGAAAGGTTTAAGGCTGTTATTGGCTTTGTGATTACCATGGCAATCACAGAGCAAGCTGAGTGGAGGAATGAGATGGGTGTGTGTGCGTTTAATGGGGTTGGGTGTTGCTGTTTATATTGCAATCCAGTATAATTGTTGCACGCTGTGTTTTTCCTTAGTGTTGAGTTAACCCTGAAACAAAATATGAAATTTGGTTTGACCTTTAATTAGTGGCCATCACAATGTGTCTGTACAGTCACATACTGAATGTTTTTATTTTTTATTTTGTTATTTTAGCCTACTGACAGATGTTTTACTAGAAACCTCACTATTGCAGTGGTGTTACATTGTAAAACAGCACTCCCTTGTAGTTTTACTAGCTGTTCTACAGACCTGTTGCACTGAAGACATTTTGACGTGTCGCACACAGACTAATAACATTAATAATGGCTGCATTTAACCGGCTCAGATAAATAGAATAAAGCCTTCATTGATGTCATTAGTACACCTCTGCTTTTTCTACCATGAAGGTCAAAATGTCTACTGTTAGAAACATCTATTGCATCTACTTGTGTGATTACTGCAATTTTGTGTGTTACTGTATTTGCTGTTGACAAGAGACTGTGCTATACTTTTAGAATAATCTCTATATAAATAAGCTGTTTACAAATGGATTGTTGCACAGAAGATTAGCTTGAAAGTTCATCCTGACCAGGGATGGTAAAAGTATTCAAATCCTTTACTTACTAAGTACTGGTACTTTCACTATAGTAAGTAAACTATAAACCACTCGTCTACAAGATGTTAAAGTCCTGCATTCAAGATCCTACTAAAGTAAAAGTATTTAAAGAATAAATGTGTGACGGACATATTATATCTGACCTGACTTGATTGTTAAAGCAGCAGTGGGTAGAATTGGAGCAAATATGATTAAAAAAAGTTATTTTTATAAAACGCTTATTATATTCTGACAGTAGTGCATGAGACAGGTAATCTGAAAAAAATCGTGCCTCTGTGTCCTCCGGTGCTTCTAATGGCATCTACAAGATTTCACATACTTGAGGAAAACAGAGGGTAAATGGGGCTACTGAACGTCAGAAAGTCTAAACAGTCAAATGGCTTCCTTGAAAAAGGCCTATCCCCCCTAGGACCTTCAGTTCTTTATCACCACAGTCAGACATGTGAAAGCAACTTTAGTTAAATCCAGTCTATGGGATAAATGCACTGAGAGGCACAGAGTGTTTCAAAGGAGGGTATATCCATGAGGAGTGTTCGTGCTGTATTTATCACCTGGCAGCCAGCACCATTAATGATCGGCGGCTGCTCCTTTGTTGGCCTGACCTCCAATGACCCTGTCAGCGTCAGATCCCGGTGGCCCTAACCAGTGAGATGGCCGACCCCTCAGCCGCCAGCACCTCGCTGCAACAATAGTAGTGATCACAGCAGACACGTCATCTCTAAACTCTGTTAGCAACCCAGGGGGTCTGTGTAATTAGCCTTGTCGGAGCCACAGTGTGTATTCAGCCTGTCATTTATAATTATTATTTGTTTAGGCTGCACACATTGTTTTGGTTAGTATCATTTCCAGTAATTGGCACAGGGGTGTAGTTTCACTTATTTTACCTGTTCACTTGGGCCGCGGGATTTAGACAAAGAGGGTGAGTTAGGCTTATCTATGTTTATCTATAAATATAAATCTGGCTGGATTAGGGCTGAATTATTTTCACTTTTGATTAATCTACTGATTATTTTCTTGATGAATTGATCGATGAATAGGGGTGTGACGAAATATCGTGCCACGAAATAGCGCGATATAAAAACGTGACGATATGCATAGTCGAGACAAAAAACTGAATCGCGATGTCAGGGCATAATAGGTACTACGTACATGTACTTTAGTTGCCTCTAGTAAGCCATGTTTCAGTGCATATGTCTTCATAAAGTATAGGAGCAGCGTAACCCTCGGCTACACAAGACTGAAACTAAAGCTGGCAGTAGGCTGTGTAGTCTAACTGTTTAGGCTAGTTTGTTATGTATCTTACTGGTAATCTGATAAACTGGCTGAGACAAAGACCCCCCCTACCAGCCCTAACATTACCTGCAGCAGTGAGTGACATCAGCAGAGGACAGGAGGAAGGACTGATACTGACTGATGGAGGACAGAGGACAGGAGGAAGGACTTTTTGTGTGTTTTGAGTCATATATTTTCATCATTCAAGTTTTGTTAAAATTATTGTTATAATATCGTATCGTATCGAGATCGTGAACCCAATATCGTGTATCGTATCGTATGCTGAGTGAATCGTCATACCCCTATCGATCAATCATTTGATCTATAAAATGTTAACAAATTGTGCAAAATGTCCATCACATGTTTCCAAAATGAAAATGAAGACTTTTTAAATTTTATTTTTTATTTTTTGTAATACCAACAGTCCAAAACCTAAAGACATTTAGTTCACTGTCACAGAGTAGTATGGAAAATCAGAACGTTTTCACATTTAAGAACCTGGAAACAATGAAGTTATTTTTCTGAAAAAAAGAAAAGAAATAGCTGTCAATAAATATAATTAATCGATTTCTTGTTGCAGCTCTAGAATGGATTTAATAAACAGTTAATTTAAAAACAATATTTACTGTTCAAACATTTTGGCATTTACTCTCGTAAAATAACTGATGGAATGAATATAAATCTCAGGAGAGAAGATTATTGATGTCATTATTCATGTTGAGATGTTGTCTCATATAAGATCATCATTACAGAAAATATTGTTGGTTGCATCATTAAAATATTGACTGATAAAGATAAAGCATTAGGCTAAATTGAAACAGAACAATCAATATTCATTATGGTTTTCCCACCTTTTTATTCACCATAACATCGCTGTAGTGATGGAGGAGGTGCAATAATGGAACATATTGTATGCATTTGTCTTCCCTGATTTGTCACTGATAAATAAAGGACAGGAAAAAGTCCACCTCTAATGATTTCTATTATAGAAATGGAATTGCATCGACTTCCCTTACGCAGTGGAAAAACAATAAAGTGGATGAAAGGAAATGAAAGCAGTTTCATTAACTAGTCATCAACACTGTAGACAAGGTGAGGGCTATTTTCCTCCCCAGTCTCTCGTCATATTAGGATGATATTGAGGGAAGTACTGTACTGTTTGTTCTCTCACAAAGCGGCAAATTATGCATCTCTTCCAACAGATTGACAACATCCTGACATGATGTTCTTATCAACAAATGCACTTGGCACAATATCATCTTCATATCTCTCTTTAAACCTTCGTCTCTCTCCTTGTCACTGCTTCACAGGGAAAAACAATATCACATATTTCAAGGTTACATGGTTACAAGGTTCATTTATTGTCATTCTACAACACAGGGTTGCACAATGAAATGCGAGTTGTAGTCTCTTTATGCTACACAAGTAAAAAAAACAACAAATAAACAAACAAATAGGGGTGTCATGATTCTCCGAATCCACGATTCGATTTGACCTTTAATATTAAGGTCATGTTGCCATTGTTAGACTATAGAGTCTTGATTCATAAAACTCAACATATCATTGGTTTTATGCCCTGACTACAGTCATTTACACTTTCAACAAAAGAGAGTTCCACTCGATGGCAGGAGTGTACAACAACAACTAGAGTTTCTCAGAGTTTATGAGTCACACCTGAATGCACCATGTCGTCCCTCTCGGCGCCTACATGCTTTACAGTACGGTGAGCATAAACCCCGCTTTACCGTTCAAAGGGATGTAGACACACACACAAACGATTTTAAGAGGAGACAATGTGACCGCGGCAGAAACCGCCAAACAGTTGGATGAGCGCTATTTTCTTTGGTTGCTGCAGTCTCAGTTGTTTTTTTCCTTCGGATGCACGCAAGTAGGCGGGGCGGAGAGAAAATAAAAATACTGTGAGAATCCCCGATCCTGCTTTTGATTTTGATGGTCAAAATCGGAAGCTAATTTCTATCGATTTCTAATTTAGAATAAAAATTGTGACAACCCCTACAAATAAATACTAATTAAATAATCAGTCTTGCCTTTGACGCAAAAATACAATGTAAACCGCTTATAGTGATGTCGTCTGTTCGAGTCAAGTTGATCACTATAAGCGGATTATTATTATTACCAAAACAATTTTTTGTTTTTGCTTATTTCTCATAAGGCTTGGGCAGTATCTGTTTTTTCATACCTTCATATCTTCCTGACATTTCACCGGGGTATAGACGAATCTGGCGACTGCTTTGTGTGTTCTGAGATCTAGCGGCGCCGTCATTACTAAGTTGTAGTGATTCTACTCTCTGCTAACCGTGTTAACTGGTGACTTTCAGCTGAAAGCATCCGTGGTTGCTCGTAGTAACTTCGTAAATGCTCGCCGTTGATAATAAACCCAGATGAGTATGTATTTAAGATGGATTAAAGTCAAATTGACAGCTTTTACGAGGATACCTATGTTCTGTTTGTGTTTTCAACAGCTGCCGTCACTACGAGCAACCACAACGCTATCGGCTGAAAGTCAGATAACACGGTTTGCAGACACTTTGTAGGTGTTCTGTTTGTGATGCCGACCAATTAATGATGTTTACTTTGTGGTCATGAGGTTGCCCTAGTTAGAGCAACTAATGTTATATTTCACAATAACGTCACAGTTAGTTGATTGAGTTGAATTATTCTGTGGGACCACCGCAGCCCACGAGACAGCGTCTCAGCCCACTAATGTTGTTAGTTAACGTTAGCTAAGCAGTGTTAACTTAGCTGACGTTACTTACTTCACTCTGTTAGGCAGCTGAGAACTGCTCAGATTGTTCCCGAACTCCTAGACATCGTTGTCAAAAGTAACGTTACATAGAAAGTAAAGGGAAAAGTAGAAATTGTACACTTCTTAGGACAGCTTGCATTCAAACGTGTGCATATTGTAGGGAGGCACCACCGCAGTAACTGCAAATAAAGAAATTTGGCTTTAAGATGTAACATATGATTCAAGGCCATGCTTTTGATTACAGTATCGATTTGTGCATCACTGGAACTTAAAATTAAAAAGATAAATAAAGACTACTGAGTGATGAAAGAGAGCAATGGTGTGCTGAGAAGAACTGTAGACGTTAAATCAATCAACGCCGTATTCCCATGATAGTGAGCTCATCGATCTGACAAGCTCAGGTTTTTTAAGCAACACACAGATGCCCGTCCTGAGACTGAGCATTAATGCTCACATTCATGGTGATCTGCACTGCGTGGCCTAAGTAAACATCCAGGGAAGTTAGGCAGCTGAGGGGCTTAAAAGTGCTATTTCATGAACAAGCCTTTACGGTTTGTTTACTATCTAGAAAGCACTTAAAGATCTGACTTATACTAGACAGCCTCAATTTCCTGCTCGGCCAAAATCGGCGGCAGGCTGCTCATGCCACAGCGAGCATTGTTTGTTGTCCAGATTAATCAGTCTTGATAAGAGACGGGGAAAAAATATGCGTCTGTTATGGATTAGATGGCATACCTTGAGGTTGCTATGGTGACTGGCAGGCAGCAGACACCTGTGAATTAACATTAGTGCCGCAGCAACAGGGTCTTAATTAGAGACACAGGGAAAGAGCAGGACGGCCGTGCGTTATTCTGGCCCTTTATCAACGTACTGCTCCATGAAATCAAAGAGAATTAGCTTTCAAATGAACAGGTGTCATATAGAGGGAGGCAGGGATGGAGAGAATGAGTGTATTTACACAAACTCTGGCTGATTTAAATGCAACCTGGTCCTCAGGACATTTTTCTTTGTGATTAAATTTATATTATTATTTGAACAGAAGAGATGTAGACATACAATAAGCAAAACAGCAGTGAATAAAGGTAATCAAACAAAAAACTATATATAAAGGCCTGGTCAGTAAGATTTAACAATAATATGACAGACCACAAAAAAACACATATTAAGTCACTCACTACATACTGACATATAATACATACTAACATATTGCACATATATATATATATATATATATATATATATATATATCTCAACCTTCAAATTAGCCAGTAGTATAACACCGAAAGATGTCTACAACAATCGGTAGAAAAAGATTATATTGCCCAAACAGGTAACAAAAAACAAAAAACAGAAACAGGACCAGAGGGGGATTCATTAATAAAATAAAGATACATTTGAGAAATAAATAAATAAATATATATATTAACACATTAGAAAAAAGGACAAGGGATTCTCTTAAGTCAAGAGGTATTTAAGATCCTCCACTGTTAGGGCCCAAAGTCTCCTCTTTTCTATAAAAATGAGCTTCCATTGCCACCAAGTTAGTATATGTGGAGGCTTACACCTAGTTGGGACCATCTTCTTGGCAGCTGTCAGACCAACCAAAAATACACGCTTTTGTGCTTTTTTTTTTTAGTTGAAGCTGAGAGAGATTATTTAAAATCAATACAGATGGGGACAGGAATATGTAATATAGCGGACAGATTTTCTTTCACCACTTTCCAGAAATACGGAATTCAGAGCACATTTATTGCCTCCACATGGCTCTCAACATGGCATCTGCTGAGCCGCAGCTAAAGGTGCTAAAAGCGGCAACAGTGTTTACTTGGGAGGGGAACTGGAATTGCAGATAGGGCTTCAATTATCATACATTAAGAAAAAAGAAAATCACTTACTTTACTACTGTACTGTATCAGTTTCATGTTATATTAATGAATGTTTGGACATTTGCCTCAGAGTAATTTAATCTAATTTTAATATCCATATGTGTTATTATTATATTATATATTATGTATATAATCATCATTGTCTGCAATGTTTTGAATCTACAGACCCAATGAGCACTGATCAGACTCTTCTTGGATCTTTTTTAACCCTTGTGTCCTAACTATCATTTGTCTTTGTTTGTCTCACTTTTGCACTCGAAGCGGCTGCTGCGCTCCATCCATCTTAGTCCTTTATTGACTCTCAACCTGTGATTAAAAAAAAAATCAATATACATTATACACATCTGAGTGAAGCCCTTGGAGCTACACTTTATGACTGGTGGAACATATATTCAGTGCCTTACAGTGCTTTACCACAGGAGTTGGCCACGGGTATACATATATGTACCTATAGATGTAGAGAAATATCATATACTATTACTATTATGTGCCACCTGATGTTAGGCAATAATGATTGAGTTTGGTGAACCAGCAATGAGCCTTGAGATTAAGCTTTGTAAAAATTTAAATTAAATTATTTTTAACTTTTATAGTTGATTGAAAATCAGTGCTTCACTGTGTGTTGTTGAAAGTTTACCAGTGTCAAAGGTGATGCCGCAGTGACACACTTATACATCATGGCAGCAACGTCAGAAGTTAACCCATTGGAGGTCTGCAAAAAGGGGATTTTCTGCTGCTGTTAAGTTACTCCAAAGTTACTCGCTAATATTTAAATGAGTGAACAAATAAATTAAATAAAAAAGTTTTCTAGAACTATAATTGCTGTGAAACTAATGTGTCATTAAAGTTATAGTGAAACGGAAGTTAAGAACATCTTTAGCTTCTGTACTGTGAGTATTCCTCAGTGAAACTAAATATTTGAGCGGTGTACTACAGTTACAAGAGGGATTTAAATAAAATCCTAAGCATTTGATTGGACTGCTAAAAAGTGGGCTGGCTTAGAAGTGCGGTACAGAGATAGAGAGAACTGTGGCTACACACATACGCCTCCCTTGTCCCTAAAAGTTGCCGATTGATTGATTGATGGATGGATGTCATGATATTATTGGTTAAAATTGGTTGGTCCTAGCTTACGCAAGCACACGTCATGTTTTGTTTTACAGGAAAAGAATGATGATGAGAACAGATGATTGGATTTTCATATAAAATATGAAGAAATTGATTATTTCTGTAATTGTTTTGCATATATATTGTTAAATAGATACACAATATGACCGGGGATATGATCTAAAAGGGTTAAAAATACATTTTTAGATAACATTTCAGTACGGTGCTTGAAAGCAGACATACCGTATAATCCTGTTAAAATGATGTTCGTCCTCTGTGTTCTCTCACCTGAATCTGGTCGTGACTCGTCTCTAAAACGATTAAAACGATTCGATTTCAGATGCTTTAAAGCCTTAATTCCTTGACTTGTGTCAAAGAAAAGTAACAGGGAGGCTATTTAAACCCTGAAAATGTCTCATTTATATCCATCTCATTCAGGTGAAACACAATTTCATCCCTGCTGATGAGTTATTCAGTTCCATTTTGTGGGATTCCTTTCAGTTTCTTTTTCCAATTTCCACGTGTGAGTCATGCTGTGCATTGCTAATTTATTAATTTTCAGAGTTAAACAGTTTTATGCTGTAAAAGCTTTAAGTTGCTCAAAGTACCTAGAGAGAGTACCGTGGATGACACTTGTGTATTCATTGTGATTCAGAACCAACATGTCTGTCGTGTCATCTTCCTCTGATAAATTATTCATCATTATCATTGCTAACATTCAAAGATCTTCATGATCTGGCCGTCTCATCAGGTAGATGTACCAGAACATGACCTAACATCCTCTGATACACTTTCAGTCGTATACTGAGGTCCATAGTGACAACAGGTGAGTGAGTGTTAGCGGCCAGAGTTAAGTTTCGGCCTTAAACTCAGAGATTGTTACTTCCTTTCTGTAGAAAAACAAGATTTGAGACGAGAAAAGGAAATGAACCATTGGATTAATGAGCAATTGTCTTATATTAGTGCCTTAATAATTATTTGTGTTGTGTAGTAGGAAATGTCAGATTAATGCCCCTCATTCTGCCTGTCACCTCTTTTAATGAGCGAGTAAATGAGGGTTTTTAAATTGGCACAAAAGCTCCTGCAGAGAAGGTTTTCAAGGAAACTCTGGAGGGTGCTTATTGAGGCGGTTTATGTTCCAGTCAAAGTAGAAAGAACTGTTGTTTTTGCAAACAGCGTTAAGACACACAGCAACTTCTTTTTTTTTTTTTTAAATCTCTAGAGAAGATCTCTAAAGAGTTTTGTTTTAAGATTTGTGACTGTAATGCTTTATCTCTTAATAGTAGCTGATGGAAAAATAAAGAGATGGACTTTATAAATGTATGTAAATGTGGAATTTTTAAAAGCTTAAGTGCTTTTGTGGAAATCTTACATGCTAGTGGTTTTGAATTGAACAGTGCATTATATGAGATTGATGTTTCATAGAACTGAAAGGTTTCTTTGCATGTTTTGTATGGCATCTGGATGTTATAGGAGCTACATCATGGTGAAGGTTCAATCAAATGTTTTGTATACAACATATTTAATATAATCATATCTTACACCGGAAGAGAGCTGGGCTAAGTAGAGATGCTTAGTTTTAATTACGTATTATAAGCTGCTTAGAGCTAGTGTTAGGGAGTTAAACAGGTCATAATTCTCCTCTGTCTCTACCTCTCAAGACCAAAGTGAACAGTCAAAACAAGAGAATTTCTCTTTATTAAAGCAGACAAACACAATGTGCAGGCACCCATTGTGCTAGACTTCTCAGCGTCTGATTTATCTTCACCACCATGCCAGACGGCACCAATGCTTTTACTCAATCTCAGTTTAGCTGATTTGTATGTGCAGGTGCAGGAAATGACACTTTCTGCTAAAGAAAATGCCATCAAGTAGTACAAAGATGTTCATTCTTTGGTTGCAGCCAAACACAACATGTTTTCCCATTCCACAGTCGCCTACGCTGTCAACATACATTTCTGGGAGGCATGTTATTAACTGTTGACTTACTATGTGTGCTCTCACTGTTCTGGACGGCTGGGTGTGGTGCAGTGCGGGTTAGTGATGTTTGCAGAGTTCATGCATTGCGGGGATTAAGGACAGAGAAAACTACCCACTGTGAACAAGAGAGAGGAATGAAAGACACATCTATGACAGAGAGAGAGATAGAAACTGAGAAATGTTTTGACTTGTGCTGCATGTAGCATGTTAGAGATGTTAATAATTAACCGTTTAACCGTTAACCGACAATAAGAATTTTGATCGAACAGTTTAACAGTTAAAAGAAATATTAAGAATAAAAAAAAAGCTTAGCAAAACTCAGAGGGCCTTAAAGGTAAGCCTCCGCCTGTGTACGGAAGTTCATTAAGCTTAACGGTTTTCTGTACAGGTGACCAACGGTGTTCGTTACAGAGCGCATGACATGATTTCAACTGCGATTAATGAAAATTCTAAATGTCAAAATATTAGATTGATGTAATAGACATTAACTTTATTGACCTTTTATTAAATAACACTGCCGTAACATAAAAATTGCGCGCACAATTACGTGCAAACAGCTTCTGTCTTGACAATGTTGCTGCTGCAGGGCCAAGCAGTCAGTGCGCGCCATTGATGTTAAAAATGCCCATTTCAAAGCGTTTATTCAACAAAGGGTAATATATTTAACAACTTGCGATGACATAATAATCATTTCATACAGACTACAGTACTGTGAGAAGTATAAAATAGGTCGAAAAGTACATTTTTTGGTGCTCTAGTCATCTCCCCTGTCGAGCTGCAGTCGGGACTGGAGCTTCCCCTCCGGACGCTAGCTGTGGGCGCACCTCGCAAACTTACTGCAATCTCACAGGAACAAATGGCGTGGAGGTCTCTTGCTTGGTTGGGAATGAAAGAGGGGGAACTGAGGATGACACATATACATTTTATGCATGACTTGGAAGTATTTATTCAGCGATCAGTGAAAAAAAGGTCATCTGTATAATGCAAGTTATAACATTTGTCAGTAATGTTTAAAAACAGCACCTTACACCTCAGTGTTGATGTGTGCTTGTACTTTCTGGCTGAAGAGAGCCAAGAAAAGATGATGAGGCGTAGCTAAATGAGGGCCAGTGATGATAATACGAGGCCCAGACGCTGGGAGTGTGATTACCACAACAAAGACTCTAATTGAGGGAGCAATAGTGAATAGATGCTTCAGAAAATCAGCTGTACCTTCATCATCTGCAGTTGACACGCATGACGTGTGTTGGAGACGCAAATAGGAGCTGGTCTGGTTATTATCAAATATTAAAGATAATTATTAATATCAATAAAATCAATATTAATAGAATTATTTATATATATATATATATATATATGGGAGTTACAGTAGCCTATTTTTTTTTTTACTGTAAACGTTGAGTCCATGGGTGGAGTTAAGGATTCAAGGATCATGTGACTGAGTTCAATGGCTCAGACACTATTTTGGAGTGGCGGGTTCCAACACGTATGACATAATCATGTGAGCAGACACATATAAACACACATCAGTCCCAAGAAAACATTGTTTTTGCCTCTAAATAAAGCTTAGGCAGGCACTCAAGAGGACAGAAATAAAGTGTTTGGTGAGGATAATTGTTGCCATTTGTTTGTCTCACCCAGTGTGACATGGAGACGAAGGGTGAAGAGTGAACATAACAAACCAGTTGAGACAGTCGGCAGCCATTTCCCGGCTGTTATGTATCTCCAGTCTCCTCCCTGGTTGCATGTCGTCCACTGAGTTGTTAGAAGAAGGATACAGTCGTCATCAAGGTTAGCAAAGACCCCCAGGTCTCTTGACTGATTGAAGTTTCTTCCATATTAAATTATCTGTACCAGGAGCATACAATGACTTATTTATAATTACTTATTTTCCAACAACTTTTAAATATATCTCAATAAACTTGAGACCAAACACATAAGAAATTATTGTCAACCAGTGAGTTGAATGGATTGTTTGTTTTTATTTCAACAAGAGATACGTGATCCTGTGAGATTCCTGGAATCAAATGACATTTATTGTGATACTATAGAAAGAGACAAATGAATTAGACAAGAATAACCCTTGGCCTCAGAGTCGCGTCTGCTTTACTCGAACGATAATGTAACTTGTAACATGCTGCCTGCTATGCATCGGTTACTATGTTGAAGTGGGGATTACATTGTTCTGTTACTATTTGTGGCTTTGATTCAATACCATAACTTTAGGGGGCGACAGCTACAAAGTAAACCTAAGTTAGAGTTTGTTTTATTCAGCAGAACCACAGAAAACACTTAATTACACAAACTAACTCTGAGTCTAGCAGAGTCATAATGTCTGTGATGTTTTCTGGATGTCTGTGTAGTTTTCTGAAGGGACGCTTTTAAGCATGAGCTCCTTTGAAGTTGCACAACGGGTACCTGTCAAGTAGATGACAAAAAACCTCCTTCATATTCATTCAGTCTGTAGGAGTCAATTACGATCACTGCTTCAGTGTGTGTCCTCCTAAAGTGTACATGTCATGGCAACTTCACAGGAAGTTTTTTTTCCTTTAATGTGTCACAGGTAGAGCCTTATTATAGCTGATAATAAGCAGTGAGTGAACAGAGATTAGGTTTAACTCTTTATTTTCTTTATTGATGCGTCAGAGCAAAGGACACTCGCTCTCCATGTGTTGCTTCTATTTCAGCCCAGCTATACAGCAGAGAGGAAGTAAACATTGACATAGCATTTTCGACCAACTTCATATACAATTTTTATTTTACATTCAATTTCAACCTGTGCCATTTTGCATCTTATGGTTATTGATGGGAAAATGTGCTGGGTCTCAGACAGATATACATACAGACGACTCCATCCTGTCTACTTGCAGCTGAGCCAATTTATGACTTTCAGGAGCCTTCTTGCTTCTGAGTATATTCATTCGCTCGCACCGGGCCGAGGGCAGAGGGGCTTAAACGTATTGATTGGTCACAGAGCTGTGAGAGGCACAGATAGGAATCAAACCTCCAGCTGCATTTGGGGGATTGAGTGTGAGGGTGGTGATAGTGATGGTCTAAGCTCGCTGTGATGTGCTGTCTTTTTTGATTACGACACTACTGTTCATGTGTTTCGATTCTTGAATGGACTGCCGATCTGTCCGAGGTGTTTCCTTGCCTTCTGTCCATGTATGAATTAATCAGTGCTTCTATTTTGGGTTTGCATGTTTATTCCAGGCTTCAGCGGTTATTCTGAGATGGTCTAATTTTCTGTCGTGATCTCTCTTCTCACCAGGCAGCATGAAATTAACCTGAAGCAGAATGGGAGCAGGGAGAGATGAGGAGTTGTTTTGAGACCCAATTGCTCCCTCAACTCCATGTGAAGGACATGGTGTGGTGTTTAACTATTTTAGGCCGGCACAGCATTTTGGTTTCCACAAAACACCTACAGAGATAAATCGCTGCACATTCAGGGCTCATCTGTTTTGTCTGAACATGCTGGATGAGACCATTTTTAGTCTTTCCATGAGACTAAAGAATGCAATCATAGGTTTTGATCATATTTGACTATAAAATGTTGTATATTGTTGAGCTTAATATGTTCAGCACATATCCCTTAGTCCTAAATACTTAAAGCAACACTTTCATGTCTCTTCATTAAAGGACCAGTGTGTAACATTTAGGGGGCTCTATTGGCAGAAAAGAAATATAATATTATTAAGTACGTTTTCTTTAGTGTATAATCACCTGAAAATAAGAATCCTTGTGTTTATATCTACATACGGAGCGGGTCTTCTTCACGGAGTCCGCCATGTTGCACCGCCGTGTTTCTACAGTAGCCCAGAACGGACAAACCAAATTCTGTTAACTTTTCCTGCTTGGGCCGGAGTAGATAACATTACTCGCTCCCATTGTCGCCGCCGCTCTCTCTCTCTTGCTTCACCACTCACTTCACTCGTACACACACACACTCTAAGCACTAGCTCTGCTCCAAATGACCTACGTTACTCTTACAACAACTGTCTCTAAATACGGCTATTCACGTTTTCGTGTCGGCCACTGTAGCTCTCCTACACGCTTGGCACGTTGGAGAGGCTTCAGTTTGTTGCAATCTGCAACCTCACCACTAGATAGCGCCAGATCTTACACAATGCTCCTTTAACTATGAAGCTACAACCAGTAGCCAGTTAGCTTAGCTTAGCACAAAGACTTGAAATGGGGAAACAGCTATAGCCTGGTAACAAAGGTAATAAAATCCACCTCCCAGCACCTCTAAAGCTTGCTAATAAATACTTATCTTGTTTGTTTAATCTGTTTAAAATGCATTAAACCCATCCTAAGCATTTAGGAGCAGTGGGCGGCTGTAAAGTGCCCAGGGAGCAGGTTCAGTGTCTCCAACCGTGTGGTTAAAGGACGATCCGCTCAACCCACTGAGCTACAGCCACCCCTACTCTCCCCCAGAAAGCAAATAAGCATATATCCCAAAATGTCAAATTACTCACAGTACTTTAAGTCCTACAGTTTGAGATTTACAAACTTTACCGACAGCAATTTCCATTTATATTATATCCTCACCTGTTGCATCTCTGATTTGTCTACTCTTCTTATTCCATCCCCTCCTCTATTTTCTTTTTTTCTTTGTCCTCCTCCTCTCACCTCCAGGCTCATCTGGTCACATTGTCTCTGGCTGCAGATTTAGTCGAGTGATGAGGGGATTAGCTGTAGATCTGGTTTGCTTTTTCTCTGCAGAGACATGTGCTCCCAAAAAGCAGACAGACAAGGGAGTGTAGATTTCTTTTACAACCTGGCTTATTAAAGCAAAACTTCACCCACAAAATGACCATCTGTCTATCAATTACTCACCAAGTGTTACCTTGAGTTCTTGAAGAAAACTTGTTTTTCTCACATGCCTTCATGGCGAACGGAGAATCCTTGATGAATTGAAGTAAATGGAGGCCAGGTTTAACAACACTATATCAAAACATCCGTTTATAAACTCTCACATTTCAATTCGTCAAGGATTTACTCTGTTTTCGGATTCTCCGTTCACCTTTGAGGCATGCAAGAAACACAAAGTTTTCTTCAAGAATTCAAGGTAACACACGGTGAGTAATTGATATACAAATGGTCATTTTAAGGGTTAAGTATTCCTAGTAGTCACTTTTACTCTGCTTCAGCAACCACACTACGCCTCACTTTACACTGCAGCAGCTTTTTCGAATTCACTGTTTAAAGGCGACGTGATGTGCAGTACTTTTTCCCAATTACAAGCTCCATTGATAAAGATAGAGCCAACGAGATCGCAGCAGCTGAGTAACACAGATAATGAGCCGCACTTCATTATGATTTTTCATTTCAAATTTCTCTCTCTTTTGGAAGAAGCTCTTCAAGAGTTTTCACGGTGTGCAATAACAATTCTTCATAGGTCACACTTTGGGGCACCCTTGCAAAGCTAATTGAAATCTTCAAAATTATATGAAGAGTATATTACCAAATTGTGTCTTAGCGTTTCAGATGACAAAGCCTGCAGTCAGAAGATTTCATGAAGCCTAATTTAATTTTTAAAATAATTTTATTCACCCATTGTTCTCGGTTATGTGTTGTAAAATGCCAAACTAAGGAAAAGTCAAATTACTGCTATGATATTTAAGCTTAAAGGGATAGTTTGGGTGTTTTGAAGTGGGGTTATATGAGGTACCTATCCATAGAAAGTGTATTACTTACAGTAGTTGACGGTCAGCACGCCCCCAGCATCAAGAAGCAGACAGGAGCACCGACACCGGAGCAAAACAATAGAGTATTGTGGACGGGGACGGCAGAAAAACCTTACCTAGAAAAATCTGTATCCGTTTAAGTGTACATTATATTAAGAATATTTTCCCCACTTTATCTTGCCATCAGACAGCCCTTTCCAACGGGGAACTGAACTAAGAGTGAAACTTATATATGCTCTTTCCAAAGCCAGCAGGCTCAGGTGACAAAAACAGTATAAATACGTTTCACTTTCAGCTCAGTTGGCCATCGGAAAATATTGTAAATATAGCGTACACTTAAACTGATATTGATTTTTTGACATTGATGTAAACTGCAGAAGGCATACAACATCTAATTCTAGTTTTATTGTCTGTTCTAAGCACTGCTGTGTCCACTGAAGAACAAAGGTCTTGCTCAATATATTTGTGACCTTCATGTCATGTTTGACGTAATAACTGCAGCTCGAGCGCCAAAGCAAGAACTCTCAAAACAAAGAGCAAATAATAGACCTGTTGGTGGGCAGTGCTTCACATCTTTCAGCATTTTTCATTTTTACAAACACTCAGTTTAAAACATAATTTCATTGCTCCCTCGTCCACAAGAAGATGTACGACAATCTTTCTTCCCGATGTTTCACCTCCACCACTGATCTGTATTTTACCTTCATAACTGTGTGGATATAAGTTTAACAGGAGAATACGGTGGTGGAGAGACAGTTATGATATACCAGCCAGCTTTTCAATTCAAACAATCAATTGTAGTGAATGAAAGTGCCTGAACTTACGGTGAATGTTTTTGTCAACTTGTCAAAAAGTCATGACAAACTTTCTGGACAGTTGACTACTTGGATGTTTATCCAATTTGACCTTGTGGTCTCTTCCCCAGTGTTAGGAGAAGGAGAACATGTTATTTGGTTCGGTTATTCATTTCAGGGTGTCTCAGCTTTTGTGGTTGAATCAGTTGTGTGACCGCAAGGTGAATTCCAGCCTGTGCGTTCTTGTCAGCGGCTTTGATGACAGACCATGTAGACATTAACTGGAAGTGAACCAAGACATGATCTCAGTGACGTAGCAGGGAACCGAGGATCTTGTGGGAATTGGCCCGTCTCTTTTACAATAGGATCCAACTCTACAGTGTAGGGGTATTCAACCCCCTGACCCGACCTCAACAAAACCATTTTGGGGATGAGAGAGAAGTAATTCAGTTCAATTATCAAAATAATATGGGTCAAGTACCCTTTTCTTCTTTTTTTCACACAACACAAACACACACATTCGGCTAACCAAGCTAGCTGTGTGCATGCTGCACAACCTGTATACTTCAAAAGAGGTAAACTGATGTAACAAAAATGTCCTGCAAGACTGTGATTTGAATGAAGTCTGTCATCTCCGCAACAGAGGAGGCGAGTGTAAAGTTCGTAATGACCGTCTTGGACGCTTCAGCCCATTGCTGCGATAGGCCAGTCAAAGGGCCAATGCGACATCTATGTATACATATCTGTGGTCACAATAGCCACAATTGAAACATACCGTAATTTCCCTTTATGTCAGAGAGACAATAAGTGCCCCAACGTGCTTTTAAAGTGCTTTAAAAAAGCAACAGGTAGCTTTTGTCTCATAAACAAACGCCCTGAATACATCAGTGTTCCTTTGTCGCTTGTGAAATGATCTGCCTGCAGATATGATGAATACCTGCAGGCAGATTTTTCATTAGAATCCAATGCTCGTCTCTCTCACACCAGCCCTCTTTACCCCTCCTCCCTCCCCCACAGGGAGCATTATCTCTCTGCTTTCTCAACCTCAGCCTCTGTTTTTTTGCACAATCTCTTCTCCCAGTCCCCTCTTTAATTTCACTTCTAGTCGGCTGAGACACACACACACACACACACACACACACACACACACACACACACACACACACACACACACACACACACACACACACAGATATCTCCTCACTGTGTCATGGCTGTAGGGTAGCTGCATTGTGTTGAAATGACATCATGCTCTCATTTGCTCACTGTTGACTGTTGCCACAGTAACACTGTGTTAAGATTATAGTAGGGCTGCCCCTTCTTATTCGATTAGTCGACTAATCTGTTGTTTTGGTCTTAGTCAAGATTTCTTAAGTTGTTTAGTCGTTTTTATGCTTTTTTCACGCTGAATGACTTATTGCCAAGAAACTTATGAGCCGACTCTGGTAAACACAAGATTTAAAGTGGTGCTTTTGTGTGATTCTGTTCAGATCTGTCGATTAAATCAAATAATTGATTAGTCGACAAAATTGCATGAGTGTTAGTCAACTAAGAATTTCTTTAGTCGTGGACAGAAGATTGAACCTTAACATAATGACAGTAGAATTTACCAGAGACAAACCTGCTTGATAAAATATGAGGATCAAACCAAAAAATAATTAGCAAATGGAAAGAAAGAACGCACAGGTGGACAAAGGTGTGTATGCAGCGGCTACCTGCTGCTCATGTTGAATCACTTTTGCTCTCATTATAAGTGGCTGAATTAATGTTGAGGTTTATAGTTATTTTAAATAACATTAACAAACTGCCATTTAAACTCCTACTTTGTAAAGAATTGATTTGGGACAATCCTTTCTTTGCTTCAGTAAGCTATAGATAAATAGTAGGGATGTCAATGGATTAAATAGTTAATCGCGATTAATCGCAAATTAATCGCACATTTTTTATCTGTTGAAGATGTACCTTAAAGGGAGATTTGTCAACTATTTAATACTCTTATCAAGAATGGATGGGACAAATATGCTTGCTTTATGCAAATAGCAAATGTATATATTTATTACTGGAAATCAATTAACACAAAACAATAACAAATATTGTCCAGAAACCCTCACAGGTACTGCATTTAGCATAACAAATATGCTCAAATCATAACATGGCAAACTGCAGCCCAACAGACAACAACAGCTGTCAGTGTGTCAGTGTGCTGACTTGACTATGACTTGCCCCAAACTGCATGTGATTATCATAAAGTGGGCATGTCTGTAAAGGGGAGACTCGTGGGTAATCATAGAACCAATTTCCCCTTTGTAAATGACCATGAAAGTTTTTCCTCGCCAAAATTTAGCTTTAGTTTAGAGCATTATTTAGCCTCCTTTTCGACAAGCTAGTATGACATGGTTGGTACCCATGGATTCCTTAGGTTTTTTAGTTTCATATGATGCCATCTTCTCTCTACCTTTAAAACTGAGCCTGCTACAACCTCCGAAATATCGATTGCGTTAAAACGATTTTGACAGCCCTAGTAAATAGTGTTGCAAAGTAGAAGGATTTAAAAAAATTCCCATTTGAAAGTATTCTTTTAATCATATATGTTAATCGATCCACAAGCACAGGGCTCCCCACTACTATAGGTTTCAATTATGTAATTATTCCAATGTTGTTTGTTTAGAGAAATAATCTTTTCTCCTTCAGTAGACATTGGCCAATACCTCTACAATACCCATGTGCATCATCAGCCGCTGTTGCTACGGAAAAGAAACCAATCAGAGACGCAAACCACAGCTGGAGTAAATTCAGAACACTTCATTGATGCAACTGGGAACAAAACATTGCACCATAGCTGCTGAAGGAATCCAAAAACCCAGAATATTAAAATGAACTCATTTAAGATGCTGAATATATTGCCAGGTTTCTACAAAGAATAGCTGTGGCGGCTGTGGTGGCTGTGGCTCAAGAGGTAGAGCAGGTCGTCCACTAATAGGCTCCTCCAGTCCACATGTCGAAATGTCCTTGGGCAAGACACTGAACCCCAAATTGCTCCCCAAGGCTGTGCCATCGGTGTGTGAGTTTGTGTGAATGATGACATGTAGTGTGAAGCGCTTCGAGTGGTCAGAAGACTACAAAGGCGCTATATAAATACAAGTCCATTTACCACAGCTTTTGCGACTCATGAAGATAATTTTAACCTCTGTCATTGGATGTTTCATAGTTTTTTATGTACACAGGCTTGTACCTTTGGATCAGATATTTTCTAATGCAGTAACTCACCTTTTGTACTGATGATTCAACCTGCAGAGTTTCATAGTGCTCCAACTGCCAGTCGTCTTAACATTGACTCTACAGAAAATAAACCAAAACCTTCGACACCCAAAAATAACTCCTTCCACAACCACAGGTGCTTTTGTAAATGAGGAGGGATCTCCATAGAGAGCCTGCATCCCGCCTCACCTCTGGGTTAGCAGCTGATCCACTAGCTTCTGTAACTCAGTGCAGTCTTTATAAATAAAATTGAATGTGCTCATGAGGTTTACTGTCCACATTTTGAGATGAATCGGCATCCACTACAGCACTTGCTATTACAAGTTGAAACCCTCGTGATATTAAGTCAAACAATGATTCATTTGTTTCATCTGTATCCATAATATCCACCTATGCTTTCTTCTAAAGGTGATGTGATGTGATGTCAGGATATCAGGATGATATCAGGACGAGGGGGTCTGATTGTATAGAAGTCTATGAGAAAATGAGCCTACTTCTCATTTGATTTATTACCTCAGTAAACATTGTAAACATGAGTTTATGGTCTCAATTGCTAGTTTCAAGTCTTCTTCAATACAGCATGATGTTCATTTAGTAAATTATGGTCCCATTTAGAGTCAAGTAGACCATAAAGCAGGGTATGCTTTAGGGTGTGGCTACTTTGTTATTGACAGGTCGCTACCACACCGTTGTCCGCTCTGGGAGTTGTCCATGTGTTACAACTTTAACCCTTTCACAGTGTGTTTTCAGTTCATCAAAGTTAATATTAACATTTTGGTCCCATAAAAAAACTTTTATTCAGCGTTCAGTTAGACTTAGCTCCACCCTCTCGTGTCACTTCTGGTTGCAAAAAGACAAGATGTCGACAGCCAAAAACCAAGACGGCAACAGCCAAAATGCCGTCTTGGACCTTGAGGCTTCAAAACGGCAGTCCACAAACGACCAAACTACCGTAGACTTATTACTGTAACTATATATTAGAATAATAGATCTATATATTTGCTATGGATCAGCAGAAAGCATACATTTGCTGTGTGAAAGTTTTGGTAAAGTTGGACTACAGATTGGAAATTAAATGAAAAAATGGGATCAAAGAGACCAAAACTACTTTTGAACCTTAATTGATGACATTTGCATAACAAGGACATAACATCAATAGAATAGCAACAAAAGCACTTTGCCATGACCACAAAGCTCGGATGAATTAAAGTAAAAAAAAAAAGGCTTAAACATAACCTGTTGTGTATTCTTTGATTTAGGGAATAGAGCCCTGGCATTCCTTATTAAACCTTTTTGTTAGATCATATTTTACAGTGTAGTGGTGTCTCTTGGCTGTGTGTATTGAGTCTGTCCTCCAAATTGCCACACTAAATGAGCTGTGTTGATTGCTCATTTGCTCTGTTTATAAAGGTCTAATTAATGTCTTTTAAATGCCTTCCTGCACATGAACACATTGTGGTCTAATTATGCAAAGTGCTCTGACTCTGGACCATATTCATCCACCAACATACTCCTTTATTGGGTAAAATAGGTCCTGCTTTTATACAATATTGTTAGGGATGCACCGATTGCGAAATTCTGTGCTGATACAGATATATAAAGTAATAATTTAGCCAATAGCCGATACCAGTGTTTTTGTCTATTTAGTTTTTGCCGTTATTTATTCCCCTTTTGTGCCAGGGAAAAAAAGACCTCTCCGTTATAAAAAGAATAACTGAGCTGTTTTAAAATCAATCAGTATTTCATTACACTGTCTTTGAATGAGCACAATTTCAATCATACAAATTTATGAAACAACCTTTAATATAACTTTCATTCACATCAAAAATATTCTTATTAATCAAAATTGTTCTTATTATTTTTTAAATAACCGCTTCAAAAGCCTTTTAGTTGCTATACAACTATGTACTCAATGAGCATAACTTTATTTATTAATTCTCACTGGCTTGTTTCTTTTATCATGAGCTTTTAATATTGAGTTTTAACCTCAATATGGTAACACGGAGCGTTACTGTTTCTCCTCTCAGCTCGGGCTCAGCTTGCAACATCCATCCTTAGACTGTAAGTCTAAATATTCTCTTTTATTACAGTCTAAAGCCCTTAATGCAGTCACTCTGAAATCTCTTAAGTCTTCGTTCCCAGCGATTCATGGCCCTGCGCTCCCCTGCTGTTGTCTTCACTGCAGACAGCTTGCCCATGCTTCACTGCCTGACTGATAAGGGGGAGAAAGAGTGAGACTAACAGACACAGGCGGGGGGAGAGAGGAGCAGAGACGTAAAAAGAGATGAGGTTAGACGGAGAGATGGGGTGAAGGAAAACAAAAGAGCAAGACAGAGAGACACTGGACGAGACGGAGAAAGGCAGACAGTCAGTGCCATTTCGTGAGAGGGAAGAGGAGTGGGTGGACAGGCTTTGAAGGAGGTGGGCGAGAGGTGAAGTGGAGGGAGGCTAAAAGCTTCATCACTCCTCATTCCCAATTTTATAACCCGTTTTATTCATCTGGGGCGACTCATAACATTCCTCCTCCTCCAGTGAATTAAGAAGTGTGTATCATCATCTGAAATCACTGGCTGTGCCGGGCTCTGGTGTCTCTCTCCTGCTTTAAAAGTTAAAATGATATCTGAGTCAACAAAGGGTCAGCATTTGCATTGTTATGACTTTTTTGATTAAGAATGATGGGCCCAGAGCTGCTCTCCTCTCCATTACCTGTCTAATTACACCTCCGGTGATGAAGGAGAGAAGAAAGGAAACCTCGTTATCTCTAAAAGCCTAACGTTGTTCTGGTTTGTGAGGATTAGAGCAGGAACGTGGCAGTTTTCAGTGAGATTATTTAAAAAAGTATAAAGACAGATCAGTAACCCTTCAGAATTAGAAATTAACCATTAAAAACTGAACCGTGACAGCGTTTTTCAAACAGTTCATGTGCATTGAAACCCTTTCTTTTACAATGTACCTAGTAACTGCACTCGTACAGTCTTGCCAACGTTGACTGTCATGTTTATATGTTGTTGTTGCCTTTGCGAAAGCACGGATGATTGACAGTTGATTGCTCACCGTGGGAGGAGTTTTAGTCCGGCTGCTCTTTGTGAGAAGTCGGTGGCAGACTTGTGTATTCTGGATGGTGAGTTTTAAGATGTTAGCGGAGATTGGTGGTGTGTGCATCTCTGTGTCTGTCTGTCTGTCCACGGCTAATCTTGCATACTACTGGACCCATCAGCCTGATATTTTTTGTGCTCATTCATGACTGTATACTCAAGGAAGGACCTCTCCTGGTTGCAGTGATTCACACTTTTTCAAAACATACTGACAACATATTTTTACTGAAGCAGTTGTTGATCACTTGCCGACCCTATCAGCCGGTTAAGAGAAGTGAGGAGTTAGCAGTCAATGAAAAATATGTTTTGAAAAAGTGTGAATCACTGCAACCACGAGAGGTCCTTGAGCATACAGTCATAAATGATCACAAAGAAATATCAGGCTGATGGGTTCAGTAGTATGTGAGATTAGCTGTGGACAGACAGACAGATACACACATGCATGCAAACACACATATATGACACATGATCCCCCCACAGGCTTACGCCTGGCGGAGATAACAAGAGTTTATGATGCATCACTAATCACAGAAATCTGGTACAGTATCCCAGTAACACAATACTGACATTGGCATGTGCTTTTTCTTGTCACATCAAAGCTCAGTGATCCAATCACAGCCATGATAGCTGCTTTAATTGGCCCACAGAGGTTTGTTATAGCACTGATAGGGAGCAGGACAGGAAACAGAGGAGTCTATCTGATGCTCTGCTGCCAGGTAAACACAGTAAATCCTCCGCCTCTGGCAAAGTTAGAGGGAGAATGATATCTGGACACTATGAGACGGAGAGGTACCTCTGTGTTCGCTCATGGATTTTAAGGATTACATTTCGCCCTGAAGTGTCTCCTGCCTCTATATACTTGGGTTCATTTGCTCATTGATTTTAGTCTGGGATTTCTCTCCGTGCTGCAGAGGGATTCAGCACTGCAGGCGAGATGACAGCTGAACCCCCCCTAAACACTAGATATTCAATGGCAGCGAAAACACGACCCGGAGCTCATTATTCAACATTTGTAAAATAAAGAGGATCCATTGTGTCGAGATTTATCAACCGAGGTCTCGGGTTACCCTCTGTCCTTAATTAAAATGTGCCATTGTTAGTTTGGGCCTGGAGCACAGCGGAGGCATTAGATGATGGGGAAAATGTAGAGACAGTTAGGCTATGAGTTGTTTTATGAGCATAATAATGAGATGCGCCATGGAATATGTGCGCCTTAATGTGCAGGCACATTTCAGGTGCATGCGTAATTGCACGTTGTACTAACATATATAAAGAAAACATGCTGTTTTCAAGATATGGATGACTTTTAAAAAAGCCTTTATAATTTTATTTTATGGTAAAAATATTGCTAGCAAGCACTAGGTTTCACCTTATGCTCAATTTCACACACATAGAAACACAAATACACAACAAGGCAATGGGCGCATCCCTGTAGGTCACCCAGAGCCGCCTGGAAAATGTTATTACAGGGTTGTTTGGCACGGGTAAGTGCTCCATAATGTCTTGCTTTGAAAGGTCGAGAGTGCATTTAAATACCCATCCCAACCCCCCACCCTCTACTCCAGTCCCCACTCATCTGAAATCTCACAATGTCCCTCTTTCACTCTCTTTTCTCTTTCTGTGTCTATCTTTATCATCTTAATGCTTCTCTCTAGCTGGTTTTAGCTGGAATTGGCATGTCCATCAAGTACAGAGGTGCACAGTGTTTTCTGCTCTGATTCTACAATAGCAAAGTTGGGCTTGCTTCAACTGGTTTACATTGCTTAAAGGAATAGTTCGGCATTTGGCTCGCATTTTCTTACACCCCTATTGTTATCTAACTCTCTGCGAATAAACGACCGACATGTCAAACTGTTGTTTACTTGAAAATGTAGGAAAGAGTTTTTAGCAAATGTGTATTTTTTGTGTATTTCTGATGTAAACGTGTGTAAGTCTGCATGTATTCATGTGTCACAGCCTCTCCACAGTATGGCAGCGGCCTCATCACAGCTCTCATACAAAAATTGAAAGGTCAGGCTCATCCACCTTGTCTAATCAAACAGCCATTAATATACAATATGTAAATAGGCTACCCGGCTCTGCACCTACACTGATGCACGCAGGTTACAGCCCCTCTGTCACAACCCCTTAATTCAACCACATATACACACTCTTTTGTGGGGCTCAGTTGCAGTGAACCTTCTCTAGAGGAAATTACACCCTTATATTCATCCGGCTCTGTAATTATGTGCACCGTACCGCCGCCGAGCAGAGAGCCACTGAATCCGTGAATCAAATGTTTTCAGCTCCCCCGTTGAGCGGGGATTATTCATTTATTTTCTTTTAGAAAGAAAGGAGACAACCTCACTGGTTCTCCTTGAATTACATTAGAACTTGTTCACACCAAACTTCTAGGGGGTGGGGAAAAAAAATCAATTCCCTTATGTATCATGATTTTTTTCATTTAATATCCGTTCTGTATCCGTCCAAAAACAAAACAAACCGCAGCGAGCCGAAATGAGAAGTACCCTCACATTTAAATCCAAAGTGGTAAACACTACACATACAGTAAAGTATGGAAACACTTTGTCAACCGGGGCGGACTGTCCTCACTGCGTCAGGGGTCTGCGGCGATGTCAGCAACCCACGCGACACGTCATGAAACACAGAGCCCATATCGTTTGCCATACTTTGTTGGTGTGACTTTTGTTTGCTGTGTCATCACCATTCATACAACCAATCTGTCTTGATGATTCAATAGTTTACAAGAGCACAAAGTCCTTCATAGATCTAGCTTCTTGATTTTGCTGCACCAGATTGATGCATTTAACTTTAAAATGTAGCCTTCAAAATTTAGGGTGAATATTTCATATCGCAGAAAAAAAATATTGCAATGTCAGTTTTTTCCAACATCATGCAGCCCTAATTTGTACATTAGCAGGAATGTAAGACAACATGGAAGTGAAAGGAATGCTCTGTTTATTTAAATGTGAAAGTAATAAATCGTGGATATCATTTTGGCCATAATCGTGCAGCCCTACTGTCTGTGCCGCTGTGTAAGTGACATCAAGCAGCACATGTGTGTAAATTTGACCTGGAAAAAAATGGATATAGCCTGTGAGCCCGATCGGTCGGTCACCGGTCATGGCCGATCGACTGACAACCGGCAGGGTTTTGATTGCTGGCCAATTCATGCACTTGGATGAATGCTTCATGGGAAATTTTAATTAGCACACTCACAGTTTGGAGCCCTGCTTATTGATTTTTCTCATGATTGAACACCTTTAGTATAATATATAATATATAGACATGTTGCACCTTTGTTATCTGTGATATTCTCACGTAAGTCTCATAATGCAGTAGGAAGTCGAGGTATGGGCTACCCAGTTCTTGAACGTTTTTTTTTGTTTTGGGAGTGCTTAGCTGTTTCTCAAGGAGAGATCCCGACTTACTCTGATCTATGTTTTACATTTTTTAAAGTAGCGACAGACTTTTTTGAGACTAAACAGAAGAAGTGGGTAATTAACCACCGTGGCTGAGCAGACAAAGAAGAAGCTGGTGTATACTTACAGAAAACTGCACCGATAGAAAATCCAGTTTAATTGCTCTGAGCTCTGTGGGAGGCAGGCACACGCTGGAGGAAAGCCACCTCGTCTGGCGAAATTATAGTGAACATCTGTGGTGTGTTTTCAAGATTCTCTCAGAGATACAAACGGACTAAAGACTGATGCAGATAAGACTCTATGTGTTTAAAAATAATCAACTTTTCTTCCTTTAGTGTGGGACGTTTCCTTTATTGTCGTGAGACTTCTGAGACTTTATTTGTGTACTAGTTTAATGCAGTGTTTCCCCTATATTCATTCTGCAGCGGCGCACTGCTGCTAAAAGTTCACACTATCATTAATATCCTCATTAATATCCTCTGCTCTTGTGTTTTACTGAGTGCAGCGCTCTTAGGCTTTTGGAAGAAGGAAATAATGGGAGTGACAGGCGAACCAGCTTTAAAGTGACTTTCTTTTTAAATAAGTGCTGTGCCTTGGATCTGATTTATGCCGATGTGAAGAGCGGTTCATGTGAATTTTGAAAATATTTTGAAAAGTAACTAATGAATATTTAAAGAAACTTTACAGAAACTTTAAATGTTAAATTTGAGAAAGGAATTTGGTGTGGTGGTAGGTGGTAGATTGAGTGTTAAATTAGGTTAGCCTAAAAAAAACGTATTCACCTTTTTTTCTTTTTACGATTTTGAAAGCGATTTTTTAATGCCAGAATCAATATATTTGCTTCATTTGAGTCTCTGTGGAGGTAGAAGGAAGTTACCACTTTATTGTTGTAGTCAGAGTAACGTGACGTCCTATCCGTCATATAGAGTAAAGTATGGAAACTCCTTGGGTTTCACACATTGCCAGGAAAAGCAGAGCTAGACATGATGGTTAAAGCTGCATGCTAACTCTGTCATGGACAGGAAACGTTTGCGTATTACGGTAACGTGTGGTCAAGCCAGCCGTCACTCTCATATCCGTGGTCAAATCGGCCGACGCTAAACAACTGTAGAGCACCCATATACTGACAAACTTTCAAAATAAGGTGTTCACAAAGGGAACAGTATATACAAAATACATATATGGAAATAGGATTGATTGGATTATATTCACCAGAAGTATAAAACATTACATGTCCCTTATAAATTCAAAAGAAAATACCACTGATTTGTGAGGGAAATGTCTTTATTCTTTGATTTTTGTAATAAATAATGACTGACAATGACTGATATATTTGAATGCAGGACATCTCTGACATGCTGAAAATGAAATAATTAAATAAATAAATAAAAACACATTTATTATATTATTTAGATATTTTCCTAAGTGAAAGTCCCTAGAAGTGTGTGATTCAACTTTTTCCCATTGTCTAGTGTTAAAAAAGTTAACAAAAATCGCAATAAATCGTTTTTGTTGTGGTTAAAAAAGTGATTCGAGTTGCTCTTCTCTTCACTGACACACAGTGGGAAAACTAATCTGGCCTCAGTACTAAGAGGCTTTTGTGTAACTCAGCGCTGCTTTTAAGCCTTTGACTCACCTCTGAGTGTTTGTGCATCACACTGTGTAGGTGGCCAGTATGAATGAAGCTCTGTAATTGTCATTATGCACATATTCCAGCCCACTACTAACCCTTGCCCTACATAGTACAGAACAGATTCTGTCCTTACAAGCACAATGGTTCGCTTGGATCTCACCTGTGTCTCTTCCTCATTCATTAAAGACTGAGATAGTGGAGGAGGTTGTGAGGGTAAAAGACAGGAAGAGATGAAGACAGACAGAAAGATTGAAGAATACAGAGATAAACAGGTGTAGAAAGACTGAAAGGACAACCAGTGGAGGGAGGGCAGGAAGGACAGACAGAGGAAGACATTATTGACCTGAAATGCCGTTGCCGTGCCGCCTGGGCACAATGACATTGCCATTATGCTATATAATCGCTATAATGATGCATCATTTAGCGTGCTGTACTCCTGCTCTGACTGGTATAGTCGCACCAGTCCAGAGCGCCATTATTCCATATCCTCTCCTACTCCCTTCTGCGGCTGTGGACGCAGACAAAGGACAGGAACAAAGGCCATGTGTGGGTGCAACATATTATCCTGAAGGCTGACGTGCAGCTAAGATTAGGTGCCCACCCTCTGGGCCGGAAACACCAGGTGACACAGCGATGATGATGTCCATTCTGCTTTCCTGTACTACCGTGTTCGTACAGAGATCTTTATACAATTCATATGACTTATGCCTGCCCGTTTGATACAGTAATTTACGTTGTACGTGTAATGTGTTATGGAGGGAGACTGACTCTAAGCCAAACTCTGAGCACAGTTTGTCAGCCCATTATAGATATTTACTCATCTATAAACCAGAGGAAAGCACCATAGATGAAGATTTTTTTATTTTTTTTTAGTTTCAATCGCTAGTTTCAAGTCTTCTTCAAAACAGCATGATGTTCATTTAGTAAATTATGTTTTAATTTACAGTAAAATAGACCATAAAACAGGGTATGCTTTAGGGCGTGGCTACCTTGTGATTGACAGGTCGCAACCACGGCGTTGTCCGGTCTGGGAGTTGTCTGTGTTTTCGTCTTAGAACTTTAACCCTTTCCCAGTGTGTTTTCAGTTCATGAAAGTTAATTGTAACCTTTTTCGCCTCCTAAAAATGTCTTATTCAGCGTTTGGTTGTACTTAGCTCCACCCTCTCGTGTCTCTTCTGGTTGCAAAAGACCAACATGGCTACTGCCAAAATGCCAAACTCAAAGCTTCTACAAGGCAGTCCACAAACCAATGGGTGACGTCACGGTGACTATATCCACTTGTTATATACAGTCTATGAGCCAAATTCAAAAGTTTAACACTTGTTAGACACTCTGGGCAGCTGATTCTCATTAAACCTTAAAAACCTGCAGACATTAGTATTTTTTAACTTCAATCATCTTCTTTAATTCCTGCTGCATGCTTGTGCCTTGGCGCAGTGCAATAATGTGATGCTCAGGAAAATTGTTACCCGGGGAGCCAAAAGTTTGTGGCGCTCTCTTTCTTGCTCCCAGGTGGTAGAATACACTGGTAGAAACATCAGCGCCTGCATCCACACCATCTGTCTCTGTAATTCTCATTACTACCCGCTGGAAGGAAACACAGAACCCCTGCAAACTCCCTGCAGCTTTGAGGCTAAATATCTAGTCACACACTGCAGAAATAATACATAGTGGATGAGTAACTGGCTTATTCACTGGGTTCGTACTTTGCTTTCTTTGCCATGTTTCATCCTCTGCAACTTACCCAGAGTTACTTACTTATAAGTTATACAGTATATGCATGCAGAATACAATATAATTTGCCTGTCTGCATCGGTCCGGAAGCTGACCTTGTTCTGGACTTTGAGAAGCCCTGCACTACAAGATATTTCACCGTGAGGAATTCCTGATGAGTATGTCTGGTTTTGTCACGAAACATACGCAAGAAGTGACACTGTATATGGCGTCATACCATGCGCATAGTAGTCACAAAACTCACGGTTCAGATCGTATCACAGTTTTGAGTCATGGACACGGATCAGCAGAGGGCAAGTTTAACTTTTAAAGATGCCCCGATCACGTTTTTTTTGCCACCGATATGATTGCCGATTGTTGATGAGGCATATTGGCCGATACAGATCGATTTTGTTGCTGTCGTTGTTTGTTGTGCTGCCAACGTTACTACCTCTCCTCTTGCCGATTTCAACACCGATTTCTTGTTTACAATGAAGCATTATCAGGGATCGGCGACTAGAAAGCATTAACATGTTTGTTGATGTTGTCATTAGAGAGGTACCGATACCATTATTTCCTTGCGGATACCAATACCGATACCTGAACTTGCGGTATTGGCCAATACCGAGTACCGATCCAATACCAGCATGATAAAAAAATACATATAGTTATTATTACTATTATAAGTTATACTGCATGCAGAATACAATATAATAAGCGGCACATATAAGCTGTCTTCTGTAAGCATAAAAGGAATCAGGAATCGTGTGACCACTGGACCAAACTCCAGCATAAAAACATCAAATTAAAGTAAAGCCTAATCAACAGTTGGAAAGGAACATCAGCTAAAAGCTCAAATGGCAGTGGCTTAATTGTACTAATTACTACAAACGAATATGATGCCATGTATCTACAAAAAGGATGCAAACGGTATGTGAGAGTGCAAAATTATGAGTAATTAGGGATTAATAAAGGTTTCAGAGGTAATTAGGTAATAATAATACTGAAAGTAAAACAGTTAAATGTGTTACTGGCTGCACAAGACTTCTCTTCCCCCATAAAATGTATGTTCTGTTCTTTTTATGTAAATGAAATATGAAGGTACAGCATGCGTCGGAAGAGCCAGAAGTAGTTATGTATATTAAAGTGGTTCACTGAAGAAGTGTCATGCTTCCTCCTCAGCCTGTAATTGTGCAGGACAGAAAGGCAAAGCCACAGTTGAAGAGTTCTCTCGGAGAGCCGGTGATCTGCGTTCTCTACATGCACCGCTGAGTGCCATAATTACTTCTATCACATTTCAGGAGCCTGTGCCGCACTCACACGTGGAGAGGTTTCACTTCTCCTCAGCAGCTTTGCCAGTCCATCGCACATGAACGTCGCACTGGCAAATTACGTGAGAACACATGCAGACACGTTTTTTATTCAGGTACAACTGTAAAGTCCGTCCATTGCCATCTTTTCCTAACTAATTTCCTCAGCGTCACTTGTGTTATTGCATCTTTTAGTCAACTATCTCACTGTTTCACTCCTGACAGTAATTAATTAGCAGAGGCTGCTCGAATTTAGTAATCCAAGTATCTGTCAGTAGCTGAAATCTGACTTTACTGCAGGAAAATTTCCTGACAATGTAAGAACTAATCTATCAATTGACTTTTTGCTAAACCCCCAGACCAGTAATTTCTCCAATCATAGCTTAGCAACCGTAACTAGGCACAGCAGGTCTGGCTATCTTCGGACTCCTCCACATGATGATAACACAAGAGCAAAAGCAGAAGGAATTCAACAATGCCTGGAAGCTATTAGCGTTCAGGCTAACGTTAGCAGCTCCGACCTGCTCTCTGTTGGATTTTGGGGGACATTACCACTCCAATAACTCCAGTCAAGCTCATTACCAAAGACAGCGTGAACTAAGGGTGTAAGAAAATGTCGAAAAATTTAATACTGCGATATTATGTTTGTGATACAGTATCGATTCTCAAAAACACTCTTTTAATTTTTATTACATGGCTTTGTTGAATACTTATTTCTTACTTACTTAAGAAATCAATAATTTGACAAAAAAAAACGGGCATCCAGAGTCTGACATCAGAACTGCACCTGTAAACGGTCTGTTATACATAGCAACGGTCTGTTATTTCTCTATAACAGACCGTTGCTATGTATAACAGACCGTTGCTATGTATAACAGACCGTTGCTATATATACTGTATGTATATTTTTGTTTTTTTTAAACTAGTACCTATATCTGTCAAATAAGTAATGGAGTAAAATGTACAATATTTCCTTCTGAAATGTAGTGGAGTAGAAGTATAAAGCAGCAAGTAAAGTACATCCACCTCGAAATTTTACTTAAGTACAGTACTTGAGTAAAAGTACTTAGTTACTTTCCACCACTGGCTGCTGTTAAGGACTGAGTATGAAAGACATGATGAGTCTTGGAGACATTTGAGCTAAGAAGTCTTTTCATTATATCATCTAGAAATTATAGTGCATTTACAGATCAAACGCAATGACTATTTTATTTATTCTTCAATTCAAAAGTTTCTGTAAACATTATTGAAAAACACTGGCAAATACTCTCTTATTTGCACATATCTCCCCCACCTTCACTCCAGACAAACCCTATTACTCCTTGCAGATTACTACAACCAGGAGCTTTTAAAATGTTTCACAGACTGAACTGCTGCTCTAAACCAGACCAGACCAGACGATGTATTCCCTCAGGGACGAGTGGGAGTGGGCCACCAAGACAAAACCTCTCCGTTTAGAAGAGCCAAGCCGCTGACCTGATGTGGATCTCATATCTCGGCTGTGTCTCCCCCGGCTACAAGTATATGTGTTTGTACTTTTCCATTTGATTTGGTGTCAGCGGTCAGCGGAGATAATGGGGTAAACAGCACACAGCTCACTGAGTGTCTGGCCGACTGGAAAAAAAGAAGAACTTTTGGGAAACTTTGCTGTTAAGTATTTGTGTGGGAGGAGGGGGAGGTGAAGGAGACTTCAGATGTATGTGAATAACTACTGTGTGTGTGTGTGTGTGTGTGTGTGTGTGTGTGTCATGCTGTAACATTCAGCCCCAAAGGTGGAAATAGAAGATGATCGTCAGTTTCTGTCTCTTCTTTTAGCTTCGTGCTCCATTAGATGAAGTGATCAGAGTGGCACCACGCAGAGTGGCAAAGATAAGACACAAAAGACTCTTGTGATGCACGAAGACAATTACAGCAGCAGAACACGACTTGGTTGGCCATTATATGCAAATACATCCGACATGTTTGAGCTGTTAGGAACAACTGATGATGGAGCGACGACGATCAAATCACTTCAACATCAAATTACCATGTTTTACGCTGTTAAATATAGTGAAATAACCACCCCCAGATCTGGACTTAGAAGTAAAACAGATGTAGGCAGGCACCTATTAAGTACCTTGAGTGGTTGTAAGACTAGAAAGGTGCTATATAAATGCAGTCAATTTACCGCTTACAAGTTTTCACAGTGCAGCGTATTTTTAAGACATTACAACTTGAATTATAGATGTTGAGTAACTCTCTGAGCCTCCTCCTCCCTGCACGGCTTTCCTGACTCTGGGGCGCAGTACACAGCGCTCTCAGACAGGGATATGATGTGTTCAGGCTGGGCCGCCGCCGCGGGACTGGAGCAGCCTTTAGTGCTTAATGACCTGTCTGTATGGCAGAGATTTAGAGACACATACAAAAGTAGAGCCACAACAGGGAACCCGCTGTTGCAATTCATCTTCATTTTAATTGGGAACATTTTGCGTTAGTCCCTCCTCCACATTAATAAACCAAAGCCCTACAGCAGTTCCTCAAAAACTCGAGTCAGGTGTTGCTGAGCAAAGGACACATCAGAAAAGATATTTTTCTTCCCTTTCATCTTTCATCTACTTGTCTTTTTCACCCTTATCATCATCATTATCATCATGTTTCTCATCACCATATCATTTTCTGCAGCTGTATTATTAGCTGTGATGATATTTCCAACAACAATAAACAATAATCCCATAAACACAATGGTTATAGAACATGAAGAGAGGTTATCAGCAACATTACTTTATATTTTATTACTGAATAAAGAACTCTGATGCTTTTTTAATGGTTGTCAGTACTATCAGACACTCTGAGACGTCTTGTTAAACCAGGTCAAGATCCTGAAGGATTTATCGATACACAGCATTCAGACTCTTGCCCCCTCTGAGTTGAGCAATGTTTTGAAACAGCACACAGCGAGACTACAAAGGGCCAGCTGCCGCTGCAAATGCTGGAGCTGTTTTGGGAAACCGAGAGGTGATTCATGCTGGCAAATTGATTCATTTCTTCTGCTGATAAGCACCTTTTTTTCTTTGTGCCCATATGCTGCAAGAGCCGTTGAAATACACATCTCCCTTGCCACAGTGAAAAGGTAAAGGGAGGGTACACAACAACGGCAACATCTTACAATATACAGTGATGCAATCCAATTCAACATCACAAACTACGGCTGCAACAATCCCCACACAGTTACATCTGCAGCCCTCTGAACATCACCAGCCTCACTTTGCTGCCGGGCTTTGTATTCATTGTGTTCTACAGGTGTTTACATTATTGCAGCTATTTTTACACACTAATCTTGACAGGTTATTGTTGTGATTTGCAGCCGCGCTAGAATCTGTGTGTGCATCTGTATATGTGGAGCGTGTGTTTGATAAGTGCACAGCAGGCGTGTATCTGCTTTGAGGAACATTGTAGGAAATGGAAAAGCTTTGACCGGCTCTTATCAGCAACAGACAGTCCATAGCAACAAACCAGGCAGCAAAATAGGTTTTAAAAAGCCCACCGGCTAAACTGCGCTACACTCTGCTTCTTCACAGGAGATCACACAAGCTGCTGGACTTCTCACCAAGGAGAGCCGAGCAAATGTAAGCTGGGGTCCGGCCGAGATGACCGGGGTTGATGGAAACAGCAGCAGCGGTGGTATCGGACAGAGTTTGTGGGTATGTCGTTTCAGATTTACATACATAAATCCCTAATTATCAGCAAAGGCTTCCAATGGCCGGCTTCCCACCTGTTGTCAAATCCCCTCATCTTCTCCAGCACAGCCAATATTTAGAAGACTGGCACAAACAGTCCCAGAGGAATCAATCATTTTAAATGTCAGCCATGCAAAATTGGGTCTGCCCCAAACTGGTGGCAAAACTAATGTTTTCTTGCCCTGGATTTTAATGGTGGTGGATAGATGTGCACAGAAACCGATGTATCCTCTCATACAACGGTTCATATGATATCTTGCGAAAAGGTATTACTAATTTTTCATGCGTTCGCCTTTGAATGTCCAGCATCAAATGTCAATTTCCGCTCGTTACATGCATACAGTCTTTTCTAAATAAACTTCCGTCTTCACAGGAAACAACTTGGTTAGGTTTAGGAAAAAGTCGTGGTTTGGGTTAAAATAACTACGGAAGTGACGTAACTTAAGTACGAAAGGTGACAATAAATAGACATTGAATTCTGGTTTCACGCGGCACACGAACAGCGGTCTCCTGGGGGAAACATAGACTGTATATAAGAGGTGGACATAGTCATCGTGATGTCACCCATTGGTTTGTGGACTACGGTTTTGAAGCTTTGATTTCGGAATTTTGGCCGTCACCATATTTGTTTCTTGCAACCAAAAGTGACACGAGAGGGTGGAGCTAAGTACAACCAAACGCTGAAGAAGACATTTTTAGTTGACTCTAAGTAGACGTCATAGCAGTGGTATGTGGCTATTATATCACGGCTATGAACCAATTGAACCAATCAGATTGCTAGATTTGAGCTTCCCATTTTATAACTTGGAACAATGCGTGAACACAAAACAGAATAACAGGAACTTTTCTTGTTTTCTCGATCCTGCCAACATTGTGTGAATGCAGCATTAGTGTCCTCTGCATGGAGGATGGGTATTCACCTCAATTATTTAATTTAATTTAATTTTGACAGTATTTTCAGTGTCTCGTCATAATTTATTTTTAAATGTCCGAGAGAAAAATAGTGGTCTTTTGTTTTGTTAATGCATTCATATGGTTAATTGACTGCAGTGATGTTGACTGAAGGTGGACGGGGCTTCAGGAATAACAAGGCACCTTCCCTGCAGATAGAGCAGAAGCACTGCCATGGCCCCGTCACTGTCTGGGAGGTTTAACACACACACACACACACACACACACACACACACACACACACACACACACACACACACACACATACACACACACACTCGAGAATGTCAAGTCGTCTGGATGAGACTGACAGTCACCAGGGCCACAGGATCACACTCCCGTGGTGCGGTGCTCTGACAGCCACTACCAGCCACAGTGTGTGTGTGTGCGTGTTCATTTGTGTGTATTACAGTGAAATTACTCAGGGACATGATTCACTATCTGTCTATCTGTGTAATATGTGTTATGTAAACGTGTGTCATGCTGCGTGTACTTTTGTATGTCGGTGGGTTCCCGCTCGAAGAAAACTGTGACTGAATTTTGTTTGGAGAAGCGATTTGTCACTCGCTAATGATGAACTACTTTGCCTCTGCTAGCGGGGTAGAGGAATAAGACAGCTTACGTAAACAACTATCCTGAACTGTCAAATCTACATTAATGTTTTAGATGTGACACCTGTGTTTACAGAGAAATCCTCGCAGTCTGCAACCCCAGAAACACACACATACCTGTTTATGCAAATGAGTACGCTGGGAAAAGAATTCCCATGTGTCAGTCCCATGCAAATCCTGCAGTGTATTATTTGCAAACGGCGAGTCACAGCGAGCGTGTGATTGCAGCCTGATGGATCATATTAGTCTTGGTGACAGAGAAAACACATCACAGACAGTCAAGGAGACTCTCTCTGTCCACATCTGCCAGGGAAGACAAACAAAAAAAAAAGCAGAGGGGAGTGTGTTCGAAAGTTTGTTTTTAATATTAACTAGAAAAAACAAATTTGCCCACTTCCTCCACCCGAGTCTACACAAAATATTTCACTGTCACCCTATGAGAGGAAGTCTCCCAATGCCGAAGTACAGTTCACTAGACAATCGCAGTTTGTGCTGTTGGTAAACAGTATTAAAAATACAGCAGTTAAAACTCAATCAAAAGTACTCATCAGTAAATGTACAGTACAATTGTGTAGCAGTGTAGAGATCAAAACACTTTATATACAATTAACAAAAGAGCAGCGGAAACTACATAACAGACACATTGTCGAGGTCCGTTATTTAAATGAATTTCGATGTCATTTTCCACTCAACATTCAATGACGCACACGGGGGGGTTAGAACTCAGGCCTCTAATCAATATTATAATATTCCCCTCTCCACACACTGATATAAATAGGACACACAGAGAGCTCACACTGCCGCCTCATATTAATATTCTTTACCCTTTACCCAGCAGATCGCCCGTTGGATTTTTTTTTTTTTTCACACCATCGTTGATTTGAACTCGCTGTGTAAATCGAGCTGTTTTCTCAAACAGGTCTCGGTTCCTTCATTCGTGACCTTTTAAAACTTGTCAGCCTCCCACTGTGATTTGTGCTCCAATTTATGGTATTGATTTTAATGTAGTGTATTAATTGCATTGAGTGGTGCAGAATCTGCTGTTGGCTTTATCGCTGAATGGAAACTATGGCAGTCACTCAAATAAAATATTTAATTGCAATTAACTGCATTTAGCATAACAAATATGCTCAAATCATAGCATGGCAAACTGCAGCCCAACGGGCAGCAACAGCTGCAGTGTGTCAGTGTGCTGACTTGACTATGACTTGCCCCAAACTGCATGTGATAAGTGGGCATGTCTGTAAAGGGGAGACTCGTGGGTACCCAGAGCCCATTTTAATTTACATATCTTGAGGTCAGAGGACAAGGGACCCCTATGAAAATGGCTATGCCAGTTTTTCCTCGCCAAAATTTTGCATTAGTTTGGAACGTTATTTAGCCTCCTTCACAAGCTACTGTGAAATGGCGCCAATGGATCCTTAGGTTTCCTAGATTCATATAATGCCAGTATCTTCACTCTAGCTTTAAACCTGAGCCCAGTGCAACCTCCAAAAGAACAAACAGCGGCCGGGTCCCGAAGGCAGCCCGTCGGATTTTTAAGAGCTTAATTAAAATCGCAAGTTGTGTTAATGCATTAAAGAAATTAGTGGCGTTAAAAATAATTTGCGTTAACGCATTATTATCATGTTAACTTTGACAGCCCTAATGGAAACTGAATGTTGAAAAGTACAAAACAGGCACATTCGTATTTTTGACACTGAAAATAGACATTTAAGCACTTAGACCAGCTTCAACTGATTTTTGGGCACTCTAGGGCAGCAGAAACAAGCTCAAGACACAACATTGACACCTTTTTAATTTGATATGGCAAACTTGTTAGCAAACAGTCGCCTATTTACACATCCAGCAGTTACGGAGAAACATTAGCATTCATTTAGTTGTGATTTTGGCAACGTGGTGAATGCAAGTCTAATATTCACTCTCCTTTTAGCTCTGTTTTTGTTCTCCACCAACTTCTTGAGGGAAATATCTGGCTCTTTAGCTGCTAAATGCTCCACTTTGTTCAGCAGCTAGTCGCTAACTGTGTCTGCTGGATGTTTTATGCTGGGCAGGTCGCATACATACGGTTTATTAGAACTTTTTTGCTCAAAACAGCTGCCTGTTGCGTCTGGAAACAACGCTATGAGAACGGTGAGAGTTAACGGAAACACAAATTAAAAGATGCGGGCTGAAAGACGCTAATGCTCTGTAGAGCTAACAGTCATACAAATAGTCAAGTGATTCACTGTTAATCTAAACATATTGAGTACTTTTTTTCTCCAGTGTTTGGAACATAAATCATTCAAATCTCCTTCTTCATTAGCTTATCTTTCCCCTCCTAACAGTAAGACAACAGTGATGACCATCTTGGAGACTGTTAACGGATCTGATGGTCCAATCATGTTTCCTACAAAATTACGTTCCCATACAACTAAACTTCATTCTCAATTACGTTTCGAGGGAAACTTATTTTCTACAGAATTACGGTCGCACGTTTAAACAGTTTTGAACACGTGGTTAACGTTGAAACAAAACAAAAAACACAACAAAACTACTTGGTTAGGTTTGGGTAACAAAAGTACCTGGTTAGGTTCAGGCAACAAAATTACTTGGTTAGGTTTAGGCAAAAACATACCTGGTTAGGTTTAGGCAACAAAAGTACTTGGTTGGGTGTAGGCAACAAAAATACTTGGTTAGGTGTAGGCAACTAAAGTACTTGGATGGGTTTAGGCAACAAAATTACTTGGTTGGGTTTAGTAAAAACAAACACCATTAGTTAACGTTGACGTTTGGTTTCACACTGGACACAAACACCGGTCTCCGGGGGCGAAAGTCAAGTTTGGGGACACATGCACCCCCCCGACCTCCTCCTTACGCGGACTTCTGCAGACTTTCACAACAAACATATTTGTGATACATCAAAAACCAACATAATCTGCGACAAAATACGTTTCCCTCGAAGCGTAATACCCAATGCAGTTTCACTGTATGGGAACGTAATTTTTAGGAGACCAGGCTGGATGGTCGGGGTTTTATTCTGCATCCATCAATGTTGTTCATAAAATCAGTGGAGAACAGACTCCGCTGGTGTAAAAGTACCAGTGGAGCAGGTCGGGATTCAGTGTCTTCAACAAAACTGATGCATGCCAACAACAGGTGGATCAATCCACCAAAAACAGCTGAATTGGGGTTTGACTAAGAAATGCAAATTCATTTGTTAGACGGGAAATTACATTTTTAAAATGTGGCAGAATTTGTGCTTTCCAACATTTAACATCTATCTGCAAAACTCTTGAACAGAGGCTAGAAATATCCATTGGTTGAATCATTTGGGTTCCACGTTATCAAACTATATGAACTTTCCTTTCATCCACATCATATCCATTGTGATTCTGTCGTCGTTTTTTGTGACACTGCTTTTACTAACAGTGGAGCCAGTAAAGATTCACACACCTGTTGTGTTCTTCTCTTTCTGAACAAACAGTCTGTATTGTGTCCACATGTAACACAGGGTGTTGCATAATAAACCACTTAACAGGCAGAGCAACAGACTGGAGGTGAATGTAAGGATGTTATCACATACTGCCATTATTCACTGTGAGAGGGACTCAAAAGGTGGCGGTTACGCAATCTTTCTGCACATAGTAACTGATGGAGACGGTGCTGAACAAATAGGAATACTGCCAGTGCGCGATAACTGTAATCAATAAGGATTTTGGCTCTCTGACAGGAGCGCAGTGTTTGTGAAACAATCGAAGACTCTGTGGTGATGTTAATCACAGAGAGAAAATCCCCCAATACAGGATGTCTGATAATAAAAGATGCAGCAGATTGAAACTCATGTATTTCTATTTATGTTACATAATAGAAGCTGTTTGTGTGTTTACAGTTTGTGTTTGAACCTGAATGTACCTAATGGCCTCAAATAAAGCGTTTTTAAGTGGGAGTGACAGGGCGGTGTACCCAAGAATGGCCCCATCTCCACTTGTAAAAGTCATTACTCCATTAATGGCAGCACAGCACTTCATAGCATCCCTGCTTCTGCTTCAATTATGGTTCAATTCAGTCACTGCATGACCCAAGCACTCAAAATGATGGGGGGAGAGCTGCTGGCTGAGCAACATGAGGGTGATTACTGGTTCCTTGCTCCCTGATCAGAAGTCACTTAAGTCTTCTAAGTCCCTAAATGTCTTCATGTTTTCTATTTGAAGGTGAGAACAAACTTGTCCCTTTGTTCTTCACCCTGCTTCTTCATTAAATATAAAAGGGGTGGAACAGTGGCGTGGAGGATGAACGATGGTCTGATTGTTGCTTTAGTAAAAACGTAGAAAAAGAAGTGACACGTTGGCCTTCATCAGTGGAAGTAAATAGTGCAGACGGAGTCAAGATCCACCGTTTTCCTCCTGTTTTTCACCACCGCGTAAAAGTTCAGATGACTCCGTAGTCCCTGAGAGACTTGAGCAGCACCGTGTCCTTGACATCGCTGAACACCCTGCGGATGTTGTTGGTGTCTGTGGCGCAGGTGAAGTGCGGGTAGAGAGTCTTCCACTCGTCCCTTTGGTCGCGGTTGGTGGCCTGCTGCTCGTACAACTTGCGGATGTAGTTCTTGGCGTCCTCGGGGTCGTGTCTCTTACCTGTAAACAGAGGTGACAATGAGATGAGTAGGGACGCTGGAAGGGGGGATGCTGAGCCTACAGTTTAACTGCAATGAAAATTAAACTCGCTCGTCTCCCATATGAAGTGGCTGTATCCTCACTGTCCTGCATTATTAAAAACTATAGTAACCTGGTTATGGCTTTTCTAAACTCAGGGTTTTTCCCTGCTGTTGCAGACGTTTTTGCACTGCATAAAAACAAAGTGGAGAGCATCTGGACGAGCCGGGGGGGGGGGGGGTGTCATCTACCGGTCATTCTGTTAGAAAGCCGGGCAGAAGTGGTTGTTTACGCACCGGGATGTTACGCACTGATAAAACGATGTTCAGTTTTCTGATTCTGCTCTTTTGATTCATAGAAAATGATTTTACAGGTAAAACACTGCCACCAGAATTAAATGTTCAGACGTTATCTAAAAATAATGGTCCAAAATGATGTAAAATTGCATAGTTTTTAGGTCAAAAACCTTCAAATTTTCTTGGGGGAGGACCCCCAAACCCTCCATTACACTTACTCCAAAGGCTGCACAACATCTATTGTCTTGTAAAAATCCAGGGGGGACCTGAAATTTTGTGTAAAATGTTGCTAATAACTTTTAAATATAAATGATTCTGATCATTCAAATTAAAGCAAGCACAGCATTTAGTATGACGTCATTATATAGACTGACTTTCTCTCAGCACCCCAAACTCTGACTTCCAGCATCCCTGGAGATGAGGAATGGAAAGGGACAACAAATAGGCAAAAGATGAATTTGGATTGGAATAAGTCAATCGTCAGAAAATTAACTATTAACTATAATCGACTCATTGTTAGTCATTTTTCAAGAAAAAAAAACTGAGTGATCCCTAGCTCCATTTTTGTCTTATGTGATAACAAATCAATAATTTGTGGTTTTTTTTTGTTGATAGTCAAAACAAGCAATTTGCAGACTTGTGCTTTAGGAGATTGTAACAGGCATTTTTCACAATTTCTAACTAATTCTGATAAATCAATAGTGAAAATAATTGTATGCTGCAGCCTGAATAAATAGATTAAGCTGATTAAACGTACTGATAGAGAAAGATGATGAAGATCAGAAAATAGTATTTGTATTGAATTAGGCATATAGACTAGATTAGATTAGATTAACTATCATATTTTCAATATGGAATATGGAAACACGGTCCCTCTTCACTCTCAACAATCTTGTTACCTGAGAAAAAGTTGTGCTCTATAATTTCCCAGCTGGTGTAATTTTCGCTGGATGAACAGCAGTTCCAGCTCACAAGTGCAAATTGAATGAAAACATGATTACAGGCAGGATTTCATCACCATAGGAATGGAAATCTTTTGTTGGGGCTGACAGTCATTTTAGTGAGTTTTCTTGTTTATTATTTCGGTAAATAGTTATTACTTGATGACTACCTCTGTCATTTCATCAGGATGTTGTAAAAGCAAAAGCTGAAGTCCTGAAAAATAGACTGCATGATAAAAGCTTTGGAGCATCAACACACCATTACACAAAGGCAACGGGAGACATTTATTAAGGCTGCAACTAATAATTATTTTACATGATTGGTTAAGTCCATCATTCTTTCAATTAATCTATTTTATGTATAAAAAAATGTGCATATCAAAAGTTCCCAAGATCCATAGTGACAGATTGGCTGTTTTGTTCGGCCAGCCTTATGTTCCCTCAGCATCATCCTTGGCCCATGTTAAAATCTGCCTATAACTGTTTGAGATATCGTTCTAACAATACAGTCTGGCAAGTACTTGTTGCCTTCTTTGGTTGGGTAAGTTAGTAGGGGTGTAAGAAAATATCGATACACATGATTATTACGATATTATGTTGTGCGATACTGTATCAACTTTGAATTAACCTCTTAAAGATCCAACGGCCCGCTGTCTGCCCCGGCCGCTATTTGATCTAGGGTGAAGGTACTGGCATCATATGAAACTAGAAAAACCTAAGGAATCCATTGGTAGGGTAAGGAGGGTAAATAACGCTCCAAAGTTAGACTACACAATTTTGGCGAAGAAAAACTGGCATGGCCATTTTCAAAGGAGTCCCATGACCTCTGACCTCAAGATATGTGAATGAAAATGGGTTCTATAGGTACCCACGAGTCTCCCCTTTACAGACATGCCCACTTTATGATAATCCCATGCAGTTTGGGGTAAAAACCATGTTGTTTTAAGTATAGTAGAAGCAGCAATTTAAATGTGTTATTTTTGCCTATCTTAAAATGTTGTATTTCTGCTGCGTTCTTTATCCTAAAATTATATTTAAAAAATCATAATATTTCACCTTGTCTACAGTATCGCAATATATTGAATTGCTACCCCTGTATCATGATACGTATCATATCGCCACATTCTTGCCAATCCACAGCCCTATTAGTTAGGTTTAGGCATGTGGAGTGAGATTAGTTAAGTTTAGGGTAAGAATATCAGTGTAAGCCAGTCAGAGGCAGAGTAGGGCAGGTCATGCCTTTGCCATTGTAGGAAAAAAATATTGCAAAGGTCATTCTGCATAATAATTAGCCATGTGCTTCTGTGTGTTGTATTTTCTGCGCAATGGGCCTTCAGAACAATGGCCGTTTGTTGGGCTGTTGGACAAATGGGCTTTCAGTCCAATGGGACATTTTTCTGACTGTTGGGGCTTTGTAACATTGGGCCGGCGGAACAATGGCACGGCATCGGCGGAGGTACTGATCTGAGGGAATATAGACATGCTCCTTTTTGTTTGACCAACAGACAAATGCCAAACAACTGCTGATACCAGCCTCTCAAATTTCAGGATTTGCCGCTTTTCTTTGTCATATTTGACAGAAAACTGCACATTTTTGCGGTTTCGCACTGGTGGTCGAATAGAGCAAGATATCGAAATAGATTGTAGATTTGAACGGCCATTTCTCACTTTTCTTTTAACATTTTATAGAACAAAATGATTAATTGATTAATCGAGAAAATAGACAGATTAATCAAATTAGAATAATCGTTGGTTGCAGCCCTAAATGAAACACAAAAAGCTGTTAGCAGTGATTGTTTAGGATTTTTTTCTTGATAAATGACAAGCCTATGTTTTGCATCAACAGACTAATCATTTAATTGATTAATCATTTCAGCGCTAGTCCAATTCACCAAGTTTCTCACTGTGTTAACATGGTATAGGACTGTAGGGCTACTCAACAACAGTAGCCTTCACATGTAGTTGCAGCAGCGGTTAGGAAAGGCCACACCGTCTCCGGGCAGGAACACGGCAACATTAGCAGCAAATAGCAGCCAGAGCTAGGAGCTGCTCCCGAGTTGTTGTTAAGGTTAAATTGACATCAACTAGCTTGACCCTGTATGAGTCATTATTTTAACGATGATGGTAAAACACAGTGGGCGTACTGCAGACACACACACACACACACACACACACACACACACACACACACACACACACACACACACACAGACACAAATAATCACTTGCTGTCACTAATTCCCACCTTGCACACACACACACACACACATGTACACCCGGGGGTTTTGCAGGGGGTGCAGGGCTTGCGAGAAGCACAGTATCTGTCTGTGGTTGCCATGGGTAACAGAGGGAGAGAGGGTGGTGGTGGTGGAGGATGGTGGGTCGCAGGGAGGTGGGGACTGTTAGGGCAACGCTTTACAGCCTTTCACACCAGCAGAGCTACAGGCTGCAGCCACATCATTAAGCACACCAAGTACCTGGAAGTGACTCATTTGCAACTGTGTGTGTGTGTGTGTGCAAAGAGAAAGAAAGAAATAATGCCAGCTAAAAAATATATAATTGCTGGCTTTGCTGACACCAGGACAGTGATGAAGGGCTCAGAGTCAGGACTACTGTGCATTATTTCCAGCAGCTGCAGCTGGATATGAGGAGATAGCTGCGTGCCCAAATTCAAATTGGACAGAGGAGGAAAACAACCCCTTCTTTGGCCTCGGACATGATTCTGTCCGCACTGTGATGAGAATACACACCTGCAATTGTGGTTGTTGATGGTGGTGAAATCTGCCGCTGGCTAGGCTCCGCCCCCCCAGGCTTTCCCTCAAATACTGTTGTAATTTCTTGTTTGAATGTTTGAACCCCAACTTCGAGCGTCACCAATGCCTTTGATTTGCTTTAGACATTTCAGACCTGGTGTATTGTGTCAGTGTTCCCACCAATATTTAAGCCAACATCCACACTTCCATACACAGACGTACACACTGTCACAGGTACGCACAAACTTGTTTCATCAGTTTTACTACAAGTTTGTAGTTCATCTGGGGAAATGCGGAAACTATTATTACTAGTATTAGAAACTAGTATATTCCTCATTGATTAATCAATTTTGCTAGAGGTTCTGTGAGACTGGTGCTTAAAGCCACTGGCTCCCAACCTGGGGGCCCCGACCCCCACTTGGGGTCGTCAAAGCTTCGCAAGGCCTTTTTGATTTTAAGGGGTGTAAGACAACGTTTTTAAAAAACATACACTTGGCCTATATCTCAGCATTTCGTTCAATAATGTCAAGAGAACTAAATGAAATTGTTTTTTTCTAAGTCTGGATTATCATTTAATAACCATTAGAAAGATACGCAGTTAAAACAACCAAAAAGCTGATAGAACAATGGCCAAGCGTCAGGGAGAACAAACTGAATTTGTCAAAAAAGAAGCCTATTAAGAAAGTATGATTGATGAAAAAACATAATACAGACAGATAATTGTATTAAACGTTTCTAAAAATAACAGGAAAACTCGTCTCCGATGCAATATTCACAGGAAATAATCTGCTCAAAATTCATCCAAATCGCTCATTTTACACAAACTTCCTGCAGTTATTGCGTTCACTATTTGGGTTAATTGTACAATTTATCAGCTGTTCCGTACCATTATTGTTATGCATTGAATATAATATGAAATATCCCTAAAATATGTCACTTAGTCAGGGCCCGTCAGTTTACTCAATGATAGAAAAGAGGTCCCTTAACGACAAAGGCTGGGAACCACTTTAAGCAATATGCTCAGAGTGACGATGCTAACATGCTGATGTTTAGCAGGTATAAAGTTTATCTTAGTTTAGCGTACTAAAAAGTCAATCTCATTCGGGCGCAGGGGTTCATCCGCTGAGGACCACGAATGTCTGCACAAAATGTCATGGCTGTTGTTGTGATATTTGGTCTGTAAATTGGTGCCTATCAGTATAACATAACCACAACATGCATCCACAGCTTACCTGTGAAGCTGGGAAAGTATTTCTTCAGGTCAGAGGTCTGGACTTTGTCATGCAGGATGTCAGTCTTGTTGAGGAAGAGGATGATGGAGGTGTTGAAGAACCAAAGAGAGTGGATGGTGGTGTAGAACAGAGCCAGACTCTCATGCATACGGTTCTGAAGACAAGAGAGAGACAGATATCATACTGGAGGCTGCAGTCCTTCAGCTCAATATAGGGAGGGGTGGGGGGTGTTGTTGCAGATAAATGAATTACACCAATGAAAAGTGAGAAAACAGTTATCAGGAATGGCAAGACAGATGTGGATGTCTGAGGATGAAGCAGGGAGGAAGCAGTCCTTTAAAGAGAGGAGAGGGGGTCTGGAGCACACGGGCCACTGTGGAGGTTAATGAATGTGTTGGCAGACTTAAAAAGTGTCTGTGAGAGATAAACGGCTTAGTGACAGGATGGGAGCGAGGAAGAGATGGACAGAGGGTTGGAGAGGCTGAGGAAGAGAGAGGGGGAGGTTTTCTTGTGCAAGAGTGAACCCTGCTGGTGAAGGACGAAATGACTGCAGTGAGAGACACATGAAGATGGACGGATGGATGGATTTAGTACTCCACTACATTTCAGAGGTAAATATTTCACTTTTTATTCCACTACATTTATCTAACGACTTCAGTAACTTACTGGTTGATTTAAATATTCAGATTTTTAATTCGAAACATCCAATCAATTTAAGAAATATGATGCACTGTTAAAGATTAAAGTACCAAACCGTATTTAAACATCATTAAAAGGCTGTTTATATGTTGCTGCAGCAATAATAATCCAATAATATAGGGCTGCAACTACCGATTATTTTATTTTTAATATTCAATTCATTTGTTGATTATTTTTTTCAATTAGTCGATTATTGCTTAGTCTACAAAATGTCGTAAAATAGTGAAAAATGTCCATCCCGGTTTCCAAGTATCCAAGGTGACGTCTTCTAATGGCTTGTTTTGTCCGACCAATAGTCCAAAACCAAAAGATATTCAGTTTACAATGCTATAAAACAGGAAAAAGCAACAAATTCATACATCGGAGAAACTGAAATCAGAATATTTAGTATTTTTTGCTTAAAAATGACAAACTATTAATAGATTATCAAAATGGTTGCTAATTATTTTTCTATTTTCTGTCACTCAACTAATCAATTAATTGTTGCAACTCTACAATAATATAATATACTGTTTATATATTGTGTATATGTATATATTGTATATATATAAATAAACACAAAAGTGGAAATTCTGTATAATGAGTACTTTTACTTTTGATATTTTAAGTGCATTTGACTGACAATACTGTAGTTGAGTAAAATATTGAATGAAAGACTTTTCCTTGTAATAGAGTGTTTTACACTCTGATATTGCTTCTTTAACTTAAGTAAATGATCTTATTTCTGATAGATAGATACTGTAGATAGATAGATAGATCGATAGGTAATATTAGTATTTTTACTTTTGACACTTGGTTGTTTCTATTATTTTGTCCACCTTCTGCAGCGGTAGACCTGAGTGAAGGACACAGATACATTTCTCAGTGCTCTTACAATGGTCTCTCTCTCCTCCAGGACCTGGTCGTACTCGCTGAGGGAAGCCAGGAAGATAAGGGAGGTGACGTTTTCAAAACAGTGAATCCACTTCCGACGCTCCGACTTCTGACCGCCTACGTCCACAATCCTGTCAGGGACCGGAGCAGAGGGAGGAAGGACGAGTTAGAAAGGGCAAGAAAAAAAACCATTTCAATCCTTGTCACCTCTGACAAGGAATCAAAACAATCAAATTAGTTTTCTTTATTTTCTTTAAAAACTTTTTTGTAGTAGTGTTTGAAAATGAACGCTGGATCTGGCTTTTATGAATTTGTGGTGTCTTGTAAGTCTGTGCAGGCTGGGCGTCGCTGTGTGCATGACACAGTAATAAAACCTTCATCAGATCCAATGTGCTGGACTACAGAAACAAGACAAACCTTTTCTTCAGTTTAGGTTGTTAATTCTGAGCTATACCTCATGAAGAGCAGGTGTCACTTCATTTGGGAACACAATATTCCTCTAAAGTTAACTTGTCTGCTTAGCTGGTTTCAGAAAGAAACAACACCAACACACGTTATAATTAAACCCAGAGAGCGACACCTCTCTTCCCAGTAGGGACTTTTGTACAGACTCAATCAGAAATGTGATCCTGGTACGTCCAAACAGGCGTGAGCAGACAAAGCCGTGCAGTGAATAGTGTCGGTATTAGATTCGACAGGGTGGTAATGTGAAGACTGGCCACCTTAGTGTGATGGTCTTGATGGTGAAGGAGTAGTCGTGAATGCCCGTGGTGGGGAATCGAACTCGCAGCACGTCCTGCTCTGTGGGGATGTAGTCTGGGGCGGAGATGCGGTCCAGGCTACTCATGTAGCTGAAGGAGAGAAAAAGAAAGTTTTACAGCAGTCACAACAGGAGACCTCTAGTAAAACATATTGTCTCTGTTTACACCACATCCAGCCTCGGCCACGTAAAACAAACTAAAGATATAGGATGATAAAAAAACAGTGATTAAAAATACAAGAAGGGAGTGGAGTGAGTCCATATCACCTTGTGTACAGACGAGGGCTTTATGGCTCGTGTTGATACAAGCTGTCATTAGCTACTACCTGTCTCTTATCATACACACCGAGATGATTGAGCTGCTGGGTAAACACGGAGCAGAACAGCAGTAGAAAAGAGAGAAAACAGAGGCAGGCTGAGCCTTTGTTCTGTGACACATCAGATACTTTGAGCGTGAGGCTCATATACTGTATGTTAAATCTTTTCATGTTCATTAAAAAGATACAGTCTGAGGGTATCTCTGTACGGTGACTTATTCAGGTTTTCCTTATCAGTTTAAAAGAAGGTTAGCTGGCTGTGGCTTCCTCAAATACTCTTTGATCAACTGGTGGTTTCAACATGGCTGAAAAATGGCTGGATACAGTAGAGTCAGTAAAGAACTAGCCCCCTCCAGTGGTCTCAGTACAAAATACAAAAACGTATTCTGGGTGCTACGATGACAAACAAGGATGTGGGGCTGAAACAAAAGCAAAAATCAAAAACAAAATGAGGCCAGGTCAAGAAATAAATATCCCTTCTTTTAAGATAAAGTCATAAAAAGATAGTTTTCTTGAAATCACAAAAAATAAAAGAAAACTGAGAATAAACACTGAAAAACAGGAAATAATAACACACAGCTTCTTCGGTCGTCCTTAAACTCGACAGTAAGAAAAGCATGAGCTTAAAACAACTTGTCTAGACGGCCATTTTTCTTTCGCTGCGTGTCCACTTGTGAGTTTTGGTACAAAGGTCAGACGTGGCATAAACAAACAATACAACAATATGTTGCCACACGTTCTCTTGTCTTACATTAGCTGGTACCGAAACTGTGACGTTATCGCTGCAGTTGAGTCCTGACTTTAGTACAGATAAAATATTGGCCTGTTTGATATTAGCATGATGGCACATGTACATGTTGCTGTTTGTGTTCAAAGGTCTTATTCCTATTGCTATCTGTCCATGCAGATAATTGATAATAGATAGATAATAAATAGATCATTGTCAATAATTTCAGCAATTCAGTCATTTTTAAAGGAAAAATGTCAAATACTGGTTCTGAAAAGCGAGAATTTTCTAAGTCTTATATCATCTACCAATTTGAAGACGTCACCTTGGGTAGTTTTAATTAGCAATTTTTCAAAAAAAATGTTACATTTCATATATTGAATGATTAATCAATAATGAAATTAAATGTTATTTGCAGCTCTAGTCATAATAATATACTTTTTTGAAACCACTAAAATTCTTTGCACTTAAAAAGTGTTGTAAAGTGTGCAGTAAATACATATACAGTAGCAGAATATTTCTATTTGGTCATTGAAAGCTGAGGGAGGCAGTTTTATATTTGGTGTTATTGGGCACAAATTCTACAATAACTTTTCAGCATATTGTAATTCAAGTGCTACCCCAGGGTAGGCAGTTTTCTGGAAAAGTAAAAAAAAAAAGCCAGAATTTGGAAACACAGCCCACATCCTCATCCTTTTTTTTTTAATTCTATTTTATTCTAATGTTTTTATCTATTCTTTTGTTATTATACTGTTTGACTTGCACCAACATAACCAAAGCAAATTCCTAGTGTAAATCTCTTACACCTGGCAATAAACACAATTCTGATTCTGATTCTGATTCTGATCCTGATCCTGCAGCTCTCCTCTCTCCCCTCTCTGTCCTAAGCTCCTCCCACCAGGCATATGCGTGCGCTTCACACAGTAATCAGTACAAGTACTAGTCACTCATTTCAAACATCATCCCGATCGTGATCGTGATTGTGATCCCGATGCCGTTATATAGCAGCATTTCTGAGTACTACTGTCCTGTTTTCTTTGCAAACTTGTGGGCCTGTAAAGCCCTTTGAGATGCCATCAAGGCTCTAGCGAGCTACAATGTCGGCAAAGTGTTTCAGAGACGGAGAGAAAATGTTGCTAATAGTTTAGCTTTCTACTCACTGTAGCTGTGATATATGCTCCACAGCTGTGTGGTCACACAGAAGGCTAAACTATTGGAGAGATGGAGATAAAATGATGCTTTCCCCGAGCTACTGCCGTAGCTACCGTACAGGTAGATGTGAGGCTAGCTCACTGCGCTAGCCGCAGCGGTAAGCAGAAGGCTAAACTATTAGTATAATACTAACTAATAGTATTATTACTATTTTCTCTCCATCTCTGAAACGCTTCGATGATATTGTCAGACTCTTTTTGATAAGTCCATCTTCCTTTTTTGGGTTGCTCTGCAGTTGTTGCCAATGCTGGAATATCACCGGCTAGATTTTTGAAAGCCTGAAAACAGAGCCATGAGGAGGTGCAGAAGTGTAGTTTTCTCTCAGAACACTTGAATTACAATATGCTGAAAGGTTATTATGGATGTTTTGCCCAATGATGCCAAAAATATACTGCCTATCCCTGCATTAAAGGTACAGTGTGTAGGATTTGGCAGCATCTAGCGGTGAGGTTGCAGATAGTCGTCAACTGAACTTCTCTCGTGTGCTTAGCCTTTAGGAGAACTACGGTGGCCGACGTGAAAACGTGATTGGCCCTCTCTAGAGCCAGTGTTTGGTTTGTCTGTTCTGGGCTACTGTAGAAACATGGCAGCTGGCGAAGAGGACCCGCTCCCTATGTAGATATAAACAGCTCATTCTCAGGTAATAAAAACACAACGATTCTTAATTTCAGATGATTATGCGCTAAAGAAAACATACTCATTAATATTATATTCCATTTCTGACAATAGATCCCCCTAATTGTTACACACTGCTCCTTTAAGAGGTGTGTTCTAGTCTTTATTTCCATATACGTTGTGATGCCTCGTCTTGCAGAACACCATATATCATAGATTCCTGTACTGTGATATCATCTTCAGCAACTTTTTTGATCATGCAATACCCTAGAGAGCTTTGACTTCCAGTGTGACACAGCTACTCACTACTCTGTGGAGTCCAGGAGCTGGTACTCGCAGCGACGGGCGTAACAGACCCGGATGCCCGAATCTGCCCAGAGGCGACCGATTGCGTCAGCGTGACCCCGATCCAGCTGGCTGATCTGCACTGTGTTTACGTCCTGCAGCCGCCTGGCGTAGAGCTGAAAGACAGCGAGAGACATGTTAGATTTTGCATCTGACTGTTACAGGTTTCCTGTGTGTTCATGATGTTGCTGCCAGCTTCTATTTATACACTATAACATGCTGAGTGTGTGTTTCTGTGTTTGATGCCTCTTGTTTAACGTGGGCATAATCTCACGTCTCCGGTGAGTGCAATTGCCCTGATGCCCGCACATCTGTGTTGACGTCTGTGTTTGTTTATGTGTGTTGAGGTCCGTGTTATGTGCGACTGGTCTACCTCGTTCTCGGGGTTGAAGTAGGGGATTCTGAGAGCGGTCATGGCTCCCGTCATGGCCTTCATGGCACTGAGGATGTTCTGGAAGATGCATTTGGAAAAGGTCCTCCTCTCCTCCTCTGAGAAGCCTCGTCCGTGGATGATCCTCATCTGTCGGATGAAAGTGGTTTTTCCGCTCTCCCCAGTACCTGAGGAAATAATAATGACCAAAAGTTGTTATATAAAATACCATTTTTATCAACAGCTCAGAGGTCAGCGCCGTCGTCTCACTGTGTGTTGGTTTGGGCCTCTGTTTATTCATGTTCTACTTGTGTCTTTATGGGTTTCCTCCATGTTTTCCAGCTTCCTCCCACAGTCCAAAGATATGCTACTGTGGGTTAGCCTTTGTACCGCTGGGTTAGCCTTTGTGCTACAGAGTTGGCCTTTGTGCCATTGGGTTAGCCTTTGTGCTACAGAGTTGGCCTTTGTGCCACTGGGTTAGCCTTTGTGCTACTGGGTTAGCTTGCCGAGCAGCGGCTCTCACTCGTCCTTTGACTCGGTGGTTGTGCGCTCATGAACAAGTTAACTCCTGGACTTTACAGTCGGCCCATTTTCCTTGTTTTTCTTCCATTTATTTCGTTACGAGTTGTTGTCTGTTGTTTACACGGCTAACGGGTTATTAAATAAGATGGTTTTCGGTGCTGCATTGGCTCATGTGTTCAACCAATCACTGTACACTTGCATCACTCACGGTTCCTCTTGTGTAAATGAGCAACTGCACAGCCTGTCCCGCTGCCCCAAGTGGCCAAACAAATCAATAATGCATCTTTAAAGTAGCCAAGAGAAAGATTCAACCTTAAGTAGCTGTATGAATACAACATATAAAACAGCTTGATGCAGTTGACTTTTTTAATGATAGACATTTTGAGATGTCATAACAGGAAAGTGTTAATTAATTAATTAATAATAACAAGTGATTGTTGTTAGATCCACCTGTGTGTTTGCTGCTATGAAAGGTCAAAATGTAATGCTGCAAAAAAAGGATTTTGTCAAATTTAAGTGGATAGATGTGCGGACTGCTATTAAATGATTAATTGAAGCTTTAGGAAAGAACAGAAGCAGTAAAATCCAAACGGTCAGAAGCTGAATTTCAACAAGACAATACTGTGAGTCGTAACAGCGTCGTTTCTCAGCTACTTCTGCAGTTAAGGGATGAAAAGATAAGAGCCCTTAAAGGAAAACCAGTAAACCACAACAGAAGAACAAGGTGACTGACTGAGTGACGCTGTTGAACCGGACGTTTCTCTAAAAGAGGCCTGTTTTTTCTTCGCTGTTCATTTTCAGCCTCAGAGTCAAATAGTGCCTGAGACAAAAAGAAAAACTTAGTTTCTTTTCTTTGATAGCCTCATTTTAATGAATATTATATTGACACATCCTTTATTTTCTATATTTCTGTATTTCATGACAAGTTGTTGTTTGTATATTGCTCCATACTAATGCAGAGCAGAGCAGCAGTGATTTAGTTGCTGCTGTCTGGTGCTCTTTGGATGTGTATCTTTAAATCAGCCATCTGCAAGAGGAAACTAAAACTCGTATTATTCCACCAACACTTTCCTGTAATTTCTCAATGCTGCTTTCAAAGAAGAGCATATAATCCTCCAACCAAACCAAAGTCCTGTTCCCGCACACAAACATTTGCTTCCTGTCATTCTACACAGTGACACAGGAAATAAGACTGAGCAGTAATTCAATATTATTGTTTACTGTCTCTCTCCATATCATTGCAGGGTTTCCCCCAGGAAATTTACCAGATCCTGACGCATCTTGTCTTGTTATCCATCTAGTTTGCTAAACATTACACAGTGACTAACACACTAAACAAAAGACACACAAGGTATTTGAAATAGCACCTCTGAATGTTTTATTTCAAGAATATGTTTACGATGTAGGCGGCGGTAGTTATTATTTTAGGCGAGGTCGTCCACCTTCACAATAAAACAATAAAACGCTGCAGTAAACCAGCTGTACACTTGTCATATACACATGTTGTGGCTCACAGTGCAGTCGAAAAAAAGTGGTAATTTAATCAATTAGTCAATCGAAAGAAAATAAAAACACTTTTGATAGTTGATTAATCCTTTAAGTCATTTAATAATTAAAAAAAAGCCAAATATTCACTGGTCTCAGCCTCTAAAATGTGATAATTTGCTACTTTTTACTGCTTTATTTCATTGTAAATTGAATATCTTTGGAGTTTTGGTTGGACAAAAACAACAAATCATTTAAATAATCAGGAGAATAATCAATAATTAATATAATTGTAAGTTGCAGCTCTATTTCTTCTTGTTTAAAATAGATATGGGATTTTGTTCTATTATAACATAAAAAAATTTTTTTATTCAATGTGATGATCATCAGTTCAACTATTTAACACGTGGTTTTTGATAATTTTGTTCTGTATCAATATATAATATCAGGAGACCCGTGTTCGAGACCTTTGTTGACCGGTGTTTTGTTTTGAAAGTTGTCAAGTGACGATTGTCACTTGTTTTTTATTGACGTTTGTGACGTGTTTTTCGTAGTTGTTTCCGTACGTGTTTTACTTAGTTTACGTACTTATTTTAAGCCCAACCATAACATTTTTCCTACCATAACTAAGTGGTTTTCTTGCCTAAACCTAACCAAAGAGTATAGAAGCAAAAAGACGGAACTCCGGTGTTCTTTTGACAACAGCCGCTGCCGCCATTTTGGACTGAAAATTATATTTATAATATTTTATTGTTCAACACAGGCCATTTTGGTAGAATATGACAATAGAACATACAGCGGGTAAAATAAGTATTAAACACGTCACCATTTTTCTCAGTAAATATATTTCCAAAGGCGCTATTGACATGACATTTTCACCAGATGTTGGTAACAACCCAAGTAATTCATACATATAAAGAAACCAAAACAAATAAGTTCAGAAATTAAGTTATGTGTAATGATGTGAAATGACACAGGGAAAAAGTATTGAACACATGAAGAAAGGGAGGTGCAAAAAGGCATGGAAAGCCAAGACAACAGCTGAAATCTATCAGTAATTAGAAAGCAATCCGGCCCCTTGTCAGTGCAAATTAATATCAGCTGGTTCAGTCCCAACTGATCGCCTATAAAACGGTGTCTCATTACAAAGGTGTCACAAGAAACATCTCATGATGGGTAAAAGAGAAAGAGCTCTCTCAAGACCTTCGCAACCTTATTGTTGCAAAACATACTGATGACATTGGTTACAGACGCATTTCTAAACTTCTGAATGTTCCAGTAAGCACTGTTGGGGCCATAATCTGGAAGTGGAAAGGAAACATCATTTCACCATAAACTGGTCACGACCAAGTGCTCCTCGCAAGATTTCTGACAGAGGAGTGAAAGAATTATCAGAAGAGTTGTCCAAGAGCCAAGGACCAATTGTGGAGAGCTTCAGAAAGACCTGGAATTAGCAGGTACAATTGTTTCAAAGAAATCCATAAGTAATGCACTCAACCGCCATGGCCTGTATGTACGCTCACCACGCAAGACTCCATTGCTGAAGAAAAAGCATGTTGAAGCTCGTTTAATGTTTGCTGCACAACATTTGGACAAGCCTGTGAAATACTGGGAGAATATAGTCTGGTCAGATGAGAGCAAAATTGAACTCTTTGGATGCCATAATACACACCATGTTTGGAGGACAAATGGCACTGCACATCACCCTAAAAACACCATACCAACAGGGAAGTTTGGAGGTTGTAACATCATGGTGTTGGGCTGCTTTTCAGCATACGGTACTGGCAAACTTCACATAATTGAAGGAAGGATGAATGGAAAAATGTACCGAGACATTCTTGATAAAAGTCTGCTGCCATCTACCAGGATGACAGGACAATGATCCCAAACACACAGCCAAGGAAACTCTCAATTGGTTTCAGAGAAAGTAAATAAAGCTGCTAGAATGGCCAAGCCAATCACCTGACTTGAATCCAATTGAAAATCTATGGAAAGAACTGAAGATCAGAGTTCATAGAAGAGGCTCACGAAACCGTCAAGATTTCAAGACTGTTTGTGTGGAAGAATGGGACAAAATCACACCTGAGCAATGCATACGACTAGTTTCTCCATACAGGAGGCGTCTTGAAGCTGTCATTACCAACAAAGGCTTTTGTACAAAGCATTAAATAAATATCAGTAAGCGTGTTCATTTCTTCTTCCCTGTGTCATTTCACATTATTACACATAACTTAATTTCTGAACTTATTTGTTTTGGTTTCTTTGTATGTATAGATTACTTGGGTTGTTACCAACATCTGGTGAAAATTTCATGTCAATAGCACCTTTGGAAATATATTTACTGAGAAAAATGGTGACGTGTTCAATACTTATTTTACCCGCTATATATATCATTTTGTTTTACTCTGGTGCTGCTCTTTTTAGGCGGATGTTTTACTGGCGTCCGGTAGTCGCTTTCAGTCCAAAATGGCTGAAGCGTAGCTCAATTGACTTTCACTTCTTGGCAATATACGTTCTTTGACGTAACTGCGGACGTTTGCGTGGCATACAAATGACACGAGGAATGTCCATGGAATGTTCCCCGGTCCCTTCCCATGAGACCGGGTTGGTATATCTGACCCCATTAAAGCAAGGAGCGCCTTGGTAGCCGAGTGGTTACAGCGTATGCCATGTAACCACAACATCCAGCCTTGGCACCTTTGTTGCATGTCAAACCACTCTCTCTCTCTCTATCTCTCTCTAACCATCTCTATAGTGTCCTGTCAAATAAAAGCGAAAATGCCAAAAAAAAAAGCATCAAAGCAGACGCATCACTGCTGCCAATCAGGTCACCAAAAAGTCATCCAACCAGCTGTAGAGTTGGCTTGTAGGTTTCTGTGGTTTCAGGTACAACCGATCCCAATCTGGACCATACTTTACATACTATCACACATGCTTTGCATAGTTTTCTCTGTTGGCTGCAGGCTACCAAACAGGCCAAGCAGTTTTAACATGCATGACAGGTGTGTTCCTCTATATAGGCTACTGTCCTCTTGTATTTCTGTCAGTTTGATTTGATTTATTAAAGGGACTGTTTGTAACTTTTTACACGTATAAATCTACCCGGTCGGTTTCCCAAGCGCGCTCGCGTTTGCGCGCTCGCGTGTGGCCGGAGTCTCTGCTCCGCTGCCTGCTTGCCTTCACTCACACGCGCACTGCACACTGCACACTGCAAACTGCAGAAGACTTAGTTTAGCTCTGAGAATATCTAGTGAATGTACAGTAGACGTTTGTGCAGAAATAAATGCTGCAGCTCCTCCAGACCAACAGAGGTTTCCCGTGTCTTGTGAAGTGACGGGGCTCCTCAGCGAGAAATGTTATCGTCTCCGACCGGGTGCCGGTGTATCCCTCCCACCGCGGTCGGAGACGATAACGTTTCTCTTCCTGCTTCAGCCCCGGAGGCTGTTAACAAGCATTTTCTGAAAGTTACAAACAGTCCCTTTAAATATATTTGCCATCACTGATTTTTTTTTTTTTTTTTGCTCTTATACTGCCATCATGAATATAATATAACAGATGAACAAAGGTGCTCTGTGTGCAGTCACTGACCCAGCAGGAGGATTTTAATTTCCCTTCTCTCCTTCTTCTTCTGCTGCTTGAGGATCCTCTTGATCTCTTTGTCCACTGCGATGTCGGTCTTCTCCTCCTCGGTCAGACAGCACATACATGTGCGCTGGCACCACAGCCAGCAGTCCGCCATGGTCCACCCCAAAAAAAACACTGAAATGAAAACTTGTTAATGAATAATCAGCTGGGCGTAATGAGCCGATAAGGACTGACAATAAAACGCCTGTGTGTGAAGTGTCCCTTTAATGTCGCTTTAGTTTTTACTTTCTAGGTAAATCATCAGACCTGTCAGGGTTTTATTCTAACACACACGCCCACAGAAATCTGACTTGGATACTGTACCTGAAAATGTAAACAGGCGACTTTTAATGGTGGTTCCCACCTTTACAGTGGAGCAGGAGCTCTGCCATATTATAAATATTATTTTATTAATATTATTCACCTGGTTGAGTCTTTTTTTTTTAAATGCTGCTGTGACAACATGTTCAAAAGAAGTGTGGAAGTTATACAGTAAAAGCTCCTTACCTCAAAATCAGTCCGTCACACTCTCTGAAGTCGAGCAGGTAAACCTTGTAAGAGCTCCTTTAGGTCCATGTCCATGTTGTCCTCGGTCCACTTCCACTTCCACCTGCTGCTCGCTAACAGCTAAACAGCTACTATCGTGTCATTAGCCCGCTGATAGGAAGATAAAGCAACTTTCAGCCCACACGAAACAACCTGCCGCTTTGGGAAAGTCCACCGCGCCTACAGAGGAATGTGCAGTCTCTCTCTCTCTCTCTCTCTCTCTCTCTCTCTCTCTCTCTCTGGTCCGCTGGAGACTCTCTGTAGCAGGAATGCGCTCTGGGCTGCGACGCGGCAAGAGAGCGGCAAACTACCGCAGCAGCGCCGGAAGTCAGACCATTCTGCCTATAAAATAAGAGCATTGTTGTTGCTGTTACATAGTTCTTAGACAATTATTGCATAAAAGAAACATTTTAGATGTTGAAACGGAGTAAATTGCTGTTTTGCTGATTGTAAGAAATGGAATGTAGTTGAAAGCACCACGTTAAAGTAGTGGTTTATTATAGCTTAAAGGGGCCATGTTATAAAAAAGTGAAATTTTCATGTTTTTTTATTACAAAGTAGGCTTAAGTCCTATATAAATACTGTGAAAGTATCGAAACGCTCAATCCACAGGGAAATACACACAGCCCCTATTCAGAAACTCTGCATTTGAAACAAGCTGTTAGGATTTCTGTCCATTTGTGATGTCACAAATATACAATATTTAGACCCTTTACACAGTTTTAAACATAAACATTCTAAATGTGTTGTAGTTTATTACTGATTGCAGTGTATGAGAATGTCATCAGCTGACAGGAAGTACACATGGACCCAAGCTGTTGCCTAACAACGCAATTCTGTTGCAATTCCGTCAAAATGCGCTAAAACAGCGTTTCAGACAAAGGATAAATACAGGCATATTCAGGCTGACAGTATGAGGAAAATAAAGGGTTTTTTGAACATTACAGCATGTAAACCTGTTCTAGTAGAAACACAAAATACAAGTATGAACCTTAAAATGAACACGATATGGGACCTTTAAAGTGGCAGTAGGCAGAATGTTTTTGACATCATTGGGCCAAAATTCCATAATAACCTTTCAGCATATTGTAATTCAAGTGCTGTGAGAGAAAACTAGACTTATGCACCTCCTCATGGCTCTGATTTCAGGCTTTAAAAAATCTACTTTGGCCAATCACAGGTTTCAGAGAGAGAGCGTTCCTATTGGCTGTTCATTCAACGGAGGCCGCTGTCAATCACTCGCAAACTCCGATCAAACAGTCAAACTAGGCAGCGCTGATCAAATATGAATCAATAATCTGTTACTGTAATGCCTATTTCTCTCCTCAAATGTTTTCAGAAACATCTTGTAGTGTACTGTTTAGCTGTAAAATGAGAAAGTTTCCTCCGAATGGTTGGAGGTGCTTGGTATTTCCTCAACTGATCTCAACATGGCTGCCGGGTCACAAACTTTCTCATTTTACAGCTAAACAGTACACTACGGGATGTTTCTGACAACATTTGAGGCGAGAAATAGGCATTACAGTAACAGAATATTGATTCATATTTGATCAGCGCTGCCTAGTTTGATCGTTTGATCGGAGTTTGCGAGTGATTGACAGCTGCTCAGAGACGGCAGGCTCCAGCTCGGCTCTGATTGGTTGTTTTCCTCCGGTCTGTGAAATCTTGCAAATGCCATTAGGAGCACCGGAGGACACAGACGCACAGAATTTTTTTCAGATTACCTGTCTCATGCACTACTCTCAGGATATAGTGACCGTTTTATAAAAATAACTTTTTGTTAATTACTTTTGCTCCAATTTTACCCACTGCTGCTTTAAAGGTCCTATTGATAACATTGATAACATTCAGCCAATAGATGTCACATTCTCCCTCCCCTGTTCCATTGTATCTACTTCACAACAAATCGTGGCCACATATCTTGAGGTCAGAGGACAAGGGACCCCTTTGAAAATGGCCACGACAGTTTTTCCCCGCCAAAATTTAGCGCAAGTTTGGAGCGTTATTTAACCTCCTTCACGACAAGCTTGTGTGACATGGTTGATACCAATATATTCCTCTAGTTTCATATGATGCCAGTATCTTCACTCTAGTTTTAAAACTGAGCCCACTACAACCTCCAAAAGATCGATTGCATTAAGGCGTTAATACAATTTTATAATTGAACATTACCTGTGGATTGCCATTTTATGCTACTTTATACTTTTATATCGAAGGGAAATTATGTGCTTTTTACTCCATTTACAGATTAAGATTTTACATGCAAAATATGATAGAAATGTATTTAATAAACTACCCAATAGTATATGAAAAATAGTTAGCCCCACCTTGATAGGCTACAACATTAAAATACTGCTTACACATTAATGGATTGGTAATAATAATCCACTAATAGGCTATAATAAATGATAATATAACCCTCACAGTGTCCATTGTATGCACAGTTGTACACTCTTTTGATACTTAAAGTACATTTTGTGTAAAATACTTTAAATACTTTTTACATAGGAGAATTTTTGAATGACTTTAACTTGTAACACAACATTTTTCATGCAGGTAAAACACCTGCTATGACCTCACAGAATTGTGACCAGATGTGCAACATGCTTAAGAAGTTGAATCCATAGCCTACAGGGTAGTGCAGCAGTAGATTTATGTGATTCACTGTTGATACTGACCACTCCTTCTCCAGTATATTGTTCCAAAGTAAATACCAGTGAGCTCGTCACAAGTCTTGCATGACGTCTGCGTGACGTGAGTGGACATGGCAGAATACACAATACTGTAAGAACGGCCTAAACCGCTGCATGTGCTGACAGCAAATTTGATATAATAGCCGATAACTATAGTCTGAGTGTCGCAGTACCTAAGTTCCTAGTTCATGGGAACTGTACATTGGGAGAATCATTAACCTTAGTAGTAGTAGTAGTCTGTTTTTTAGGTTATTGACACCTTATGTCAAAAAGGGGAAAAAGTCTAACAAGTCAAATGTTATTTTTTTGTTGTTCGTTGTTTTGTTTTTCAATAAAGAACTTTTTATATATATTTTTTTAGAGCTGTCAATTGATTAAAATATTTATTCGCGATTAATCGCATGATTGTCCATAGTTAATCACAATTAACCAAAAATTAATCCCACTTTTTGTAGGATTCATTTGAAAAGAAAAAGAAAACGACTGTTCAAAATGTACCTTAAAGGGATATTTGCCAAGTAATTTATTTAATAATCGTATCAACATGGAAGTGGGCAAATATGCTTGCTTATTAAATGTATGTATATATTTATTATTGGAAATCAATTAACAACACAAAACAATGACGAATATTGTCCAGCCCTATTTTTTTTTATTGTTTAAAATAGAGATCTCTGTAGACCTGTCTAACGTCGGTGTTTAATTTACTTACTTTGGTGTTTTTGCTCCACCAAAGTGTTGTGCCTGGTCAGACAGCAGCATTATTTTGAAAAGCTCTTACCGGAAGTAGTAATTGTTTAATTGAGTGTGGTTTGACAGCAGTATGAATGAGAGCGCTGCGCTGCGGATAAAGTTTCGTCTGCTTGTTTCGGCTGCTGCAGAAGCTCCTGCTTCATGTTTCAACTGAGCTCGAGTGAAATCATAGACATGGACATTTACTGAATTCATATTTATTATATGCTTAAAGTTTCAACTTAAAATTGCCAGATTTGAGCTCATAACATTTTAATATTATTATTATTTTATTTATTTTTGTGCTCAGTGTAATTGATCTCAATTCAAAATATTCAACTTTATACAATATAAACCATGTCAAAATAATATCCACTAAATCATTTGCTCTTTACATATGGTATAAAAAATTACAAGTAAATAAAACAAAGTCTCTATAAACTCATTACTGAGTACTACAAACACCTCATAAGTGCCTGTGGGAATCAATCATGGTGCAGCAGGTTATGAATCACCCTGCAAGTGTTTATGAGCAGAGGTGAAGTGTACAACAGGTATTCAGTCGCTCCTCCTCGGCTGCTATTTGGGTGTCAATCTTTTGTCTCAGCCAGCAGAACCGGTTGGTCCAGGCTTTCACCGGCTCAGATATTGAGATCACCTGAGCTCTGCATTGCCATGGGAACAAGGTGAGGTGAAAGACTAAGAGAGGCCTGTATGGACTGGAGCGTCTCGTTAGTTTTATATTGTACATGCATTAAAGTGGCAGTAGGCAGTATAATTTTGGCATCATTGGGCAAAAATTCCATAATAACCTTTAAGCATATAGTAATTCAAGTGTTCTGAGAGAAAACGAGACTTCTGCACCTCCTCGTGGCTCTGTTTTCTGGCTTTAAAAAATCTAGGGAGACTTTGACCAATCACAGGTCATTTCAGAGAGAGAGCGTTCCTATTGGCTGTGCTCCGGTCATGTGACCAGAACTTGGCGTTCCTTCACCAGATTTGACAATGGCGGCGGCGTCACAAACTTTCTCATTTTACAGCTAAACAGTGCACTACAAGATGATTCTGAAAACATTTGAGGCGAGATATAGGCATTAACGTAACATAATATTGATTCATATTTGATCAGCGCTGCCTAGTTTGACCGTTTGATCGAAGTTCGCGAGTGATTGACAGCCGGCTCTGATAGACGGCAGATGGACAGCAGACCTCAGATCAGCTCTTACTGCTTGTTTTCCTCCGGTCTGTGAAATCTTGCAGATGCCGTTAGGAGCACCGGAGGACACAGAGGCACATGATTTTTTTCCGGTTACCTGTTTCATGTACTTCTGTCACGATATAGCGACCGTTTTATCAAAATAACTTTTTTTAATCATATTTGCTCCAATCTCGCCTACTTCAGCTTTAAAGCAATGTAGTTGTGTATATTGCACTACTCATGAACTTTATTTTACAGAGGTGTTGTGTTAACAAGGCCCTTTGAGATACTTATAATGAGTTTTGTGCCTTATGTAGAATTTGTGTGTGTGTGTGTTTGATATTTGAGATAGGCTAATTATAGTTTAACAGTAGGCTACAACAAGTTACATAAGTGTAAATGGCACTAAGGACACATAAGTGTCTAAGTACGTTATGCTCTAAGCAACTGTGTAAGTACATTATGCTCTAAGCAACTGTGTAAGTACACTTAGAGATACAACCGGAGTCAAATTCCTTGTATGTATGTACTTGGCGAATAAACATGATTCTGATACAACATATAAATATAACATATCCCTAGTATTTTTGTTGAGGATATACTGTATGTTTGTATTTGGTTCTTAAAAAGTCAGTTTATGTATAATATACAATATATAATATGTGAATTTGAGTAATTAAAGTGTTTTGTTTTGTTGTGCACAGAGTTTTATGAAACTGTCATACTCAAAAAAAATAAAATAATTTATTGTATGTATTATTGTATAATATTAATATATTATTACTATATTATAGTTAGTTGTAGCAATAGTATAGTAGTTATTTGTTAAATGTAAATCAGATTTTATTGTCACACATTGCATTGTACACAGTGAAATGTAATCTCTGCATTCAACCCATAGTATTAGGAGCAGTAAGCAGCTACTATACAGTCAGTGCCTTGCTTAAGGGCACCTTGGCAGTGCAAAGGAGGCGAACTAGCACAGCTACCAGTCCACACTCCGTACTTGGTCCGTGCGGGAACTTGAGCCGGCAACTCTCCTGTTCCCAAGCCAAGTCCCCACTGACTTTGGGGCGGCAGTAGCTTAGTCCCCTGACCAGGAATCGAACCCGAGCCGCGGCGTGAGAGCGCCGAATCCTATAACCACTAGACCACCGGGGATGGTTGTTTCAGTAACATCTGCGAACCTTTGCTCAAGGAAATATTTTTGTGTCTTTTTTTCCATTTTTATGGAATACCACCTTCCACATGCTCTGGCATCAAAGATGTGTATCATGACAATATGTCAAGGTTAAATTGAAAACAGGAAATTCAGAGTGAGAGTGAGAGTGAAAGAGAGAGAGAGAGTGAGAGGAAAGAAGGAAAACAAAGAAGAGAGACAGAAAGGGCGGTGGAGAATGGTGGGTAGTAGCAGCTGGGCGTGGACTGACAGTAACAGGAGAGTACCTGCCTCATCCTTCCACTTACAGGAAGTGAGATATCTGTTGTGTTCTCCTGATGGCAGAGGTTATATAGTTAGGTCGGCTCTGTAGGCGTCGTATCATCTTGTGGATTAATCTTCTCAGGCACCCGCAGTAGCAGAGAGACCAGCAGGAAGAAGAGAGTGAGGAGAGGAGACTTTGTCCTCTGTTGCTGGCTGCTGCTGTGGGAAACAGATGATGATCAATTATTAATCTGACACTGTGACATACTGGAGATGATGGAGCACCGCAGTCTGTCTCCTTTCATGTTAACTTCACTTCTGCATTCAAACCCGCTGTTCACCATCATATAAAGGTGCTCCATACGATATCCAGAGCATTAAAGTGGGGGGTAGGCAGAATGTTTTTGGCATCATTGGGCAAAAATTCCATAATAACCTTTCAGCATATTGTAATTCAAGTGTTCTGAGAGACTTCTGCACCTCCTCATGGCTCTGTTTTCAGGCTTTAGAAAATCTAGCCCGTGACGGGAGACTTTGGCCAATCACAGGGTTTTTTTCAGAGAGCGAGCGTTCCTATTGGCTGTTCATTCAACGGAGGCCGCTGTCAATCACTCGCAAACTTGTAGTGTACTGTTTGCTCCGGCTGGTGGGCGGTGCTTGGTATATCCTCAACAGATCTCAACATGGCTGCCGGGTCACAAACTTTCTCATTTTACAGCTAAACAGTACACTACAAGATGTTTCTGAAAACATTTGAGGCGAGAAATAGGCATCACAGTAACAGAATATCGATCCATATTTGATCAGCGTTGCCTAGTTTTTATCATTTGATTAGAGTTTGCGAGTGATTGACAGCTGCTCAGAGACGAGAGATTGTTATTTTATTAATCTAATTTGTATTTCACACTGTTTTACTACTATTACTGTTATCATAGCTTTTAATTCTATTTTCTTATATTTTTATCCTTTTATTTTTCTTGCGTGCATTAGTCTCAAATTATCAAATTGTTCAATTGTTTTGTCTTTTCTGTTGTTTTCACTGTCCACACTTGTTCTGTCTTATTTTCATCAAGCCAGTCATCTGTGAAGCACTTTGAACTGCAGTAACCTGAATGAAAGGTGCTATACAAACACAGTTTGATTGATTGATTTAATCTCTACTGTATGTATTTTGGATATCATTATTGAAATGTTTAAGGGTAGTTGATATGATTGCTTTATCACCTGTAGCCCCACCGTACAGACCACCTATTTCAATAAATGTCTGTGAATGAAGATTTGAATTTGAGCCTCGAGGCATTCATTTTCTTTGGATGTTCCTTTTCATAAAATAATATTCCATTTATTTAGGAGAGAAATTTCTTGCTTGGAAAAACGAAAGAAAGAGGCTCTGATACAAGTCAAACACAGTGAATGCTTGTTTTATGTAAGGACTTAACTTTTCAACAGATTGCTAAATGATGTTTTATTGAACCTCACTCTTGCGACTACACAACGTGTCCACAAGATGTCACTTTACTCAACAGTATTGTCTGCCAGCTCACTCACACTGAAAGATTCAGATACAGAGTGACAGAGTTGTAGTTCTGTTGTTACAACTAGGAAGACGTATTTTACATTTGCTTGTGTCATAATCACCATCAGAGAAAACTGAAATATTGACAGGATGAATAATAACTCATTAATTGATGTAGAAGAGGAATTTCTCTTTGGGCTTGGGTGAATTTATCAATGGAAAGTACAATTGCTAACAAACATTTTCACATCTGCATTCAACATTTCAAAGTTAACGACTCTCTACTACAGTGGTGGAAAGTAACTAATGACATTTACTCAAGTATAGTACTTAAGTACAATTTTGAATACTTGTGATTTACTTAATTATTTCCATTTCCTGCTACTTTTTCTTCACTATATTCAAAGAGGGAAATGTACTTTTTACTCCACTATCTTGATTTGACAGTTACTGTGAAGACTAATATTTTAAACACAAAATATGATGTAGTGTTACAGATTAAACTCCCCAACAGTATATAAGGTAGGGGTGTAAGAAAATATAGAAAACATTGAAAATTGCAATATTATGTTTGTGATACTGTATCGATTCTCAAAAACACTATCAATTATTAATTAATAGTTTACATGCTATGAACATGCTATGAACTCAGTCAATATTTAATTTAATTTGCAAAGAGATGCGTCCTCTCAGTGTATGTGTCCTCCCAAAGTAGTGCTATGATGTTAATGTTACAGGGACTGTGATAAATGCAAATGCAGATCCCACTGTTGTGATTGCATAAAAAAAGTATTGTTTTAGTTTTATGCATATGATGGTGTGCTCTTTATATTATGACAGTTTTCCTAAAATTAGATTTTAAAAAAGCAATATATTGCCTTACTTACAGTATCGCAATATATTGAATCGTAACCCCTGTATCATGATACGTATCGTATCGCCACATTCTTGTGCCAATACACAGCCCTAATATAAGGTAGTTGAAACTATCCTCACTTTTACCAGCTATAACAATAAATATATTTATAAAATGCTGCTTTTATGTTAATGAATCAATAATGATAATCCAATAATCAGTGGCAGCTCCAGGATTTTATGAAATAGGGGTAAAAGATCACGCTGTATAGACTCCCCGAAAAGTCATGGTGGGAATCTGTTTTGCCAAATTTGTGCATCCTCACATTAAGTTTTGGAGTGAGGGGAATGCAAAAGTAGTCCAGAAACATTATTCCCACTGTGACCCTTTAGAGTGTTGTATGAGGTTGGCAATAGCCTATTTTGGATGGCGTGCTCATGGCACACAATGTTTTTTCACTGCATTTTGATTTTTGTCCCAGTTTTATCCATACAAACGCAATAGTAAGAAGACTAAGTAAGAAACCCAAAGTGTTTGCCCAAGCAGGGAGGACAGAAGTTTTAAATTGGCATCTGGGGAACAAGCCAATTAAATTCCAGGGATGGCACTACTAGCCTCTCTGACCACTCCGTTGGGTCGGCCTATATGCTGTATGATATTATAACATATTTAATGATATAATACTCTGATAGTTACCATTCTGCATATTGAGTTGTCTAACTTTCAAAACTTATACTCTAGTATTAATACTTTGGTACTTTTACTTGTAGGCATAACAGTATTTTTTAAATTGTGACATTAGCACTTTTAAAGGGTCTGAATACTTCTCCCACCACTGATCTACTGTGACCAAATTATTTATTTACTCACTAAAACTGACCCACCACCAAAACAGGATATTCTACAGCCCAGTATGTAAATGAGTTTTGGGATGTAACTCAGGACATTTACTCAAGTAATGGAAATACTTTAGTATCAATATTTCCATTCTACTGTATTAAACTTCTACTCCATTACATTAGGGAGGGGAATATTGTAGTGTTTACTCCATTACTGTACATTTATTTGACAAGTATAGTACATTGCATGTTAAGAGTTTACAATATATGACGACCTTGTAAAATATGATGCATCATAATATAATTTTTTTTTTTTTTACCATTAAGCATTAAGGAATCACTAATAATACTCCTTTGATATGATATGCATACATATATAACTATATATATATATATATATATATATATATAGACAGACAGACAGCTGGATAATATTAATATTTTTACTTTTGACACTTGGCACATTTTGTTGACAACATTAATTTTAGGCTGCTTAACTAATTTGTTATCTTATTTTACTTACTTGTATTTTTATAGTGTGGTATTACTGCTTTTACGAGAGGGCTTGAGTACTTCCACTTCTGTGACTGATAAAGTTTAAAACTTAACATATTAATAATTATAAGAGACAAATATAGGCTATAGACGTACAATCAAAAACTAGGAAAAAATATATACACATTCAGCTGAATATATATATATATAGTTGTAGGTACACATACCCAGGTGTTAAATGACTGTTGATCTGTAAGAAAACAACAGTGAACTTGTTCTTTTAATCTAGAATTGATATATTTTTCTTTTCTTTGACTTGATCCTGTGTCGTACGTGTCACATTACAAAGTAAATATGAGACTTTGTGTTTTGTATTAGGTTTTCTGGAAACCATGAGACACTTTACTTATCCTATCAGGAACAGCCACTTCAAATATTGACAGTATCTGTGATGCTACCTGTTTTCTTTGTTGACAGAGTGCTCTTTTTGGAAAGCCAGAGCTGATATTCTATTATATAATTGTGTACTTTTTTGACATTTTGCTAATTTTGTAAATGTTGCATTGAGCTCTGTGTTGCAAACAGTGGTGGAAGAAATACTCAGATATTTTACTGAAGTAAAAGTACTAATACAAAAGTGTAAAAATACTCCTGCATTCAAAGACTTACTTAAGTAAAAGTACATTATAATTATCTAAATATGAATTAAAAGTAAAAGTAATATTCCTGCAGAAAAGTGTCCCCTGTGAGCGACATATA